>NC_056733.1:592508702-592523702 GCF_019279795.1 Protopterus annectens | reverse complement strand
GCACATTTACATGACTGTGCTGCAAATGGTGGGCTCTGAAACTCATGTGTCTATCATAACGGCATTACTTCCACCACCAGCTATTGACCACACTAATATACATGTCTTGCAGTACACAACACACACTATGATGGCTTACATCTTGTCATTCAGTGCTGATCTGCACAGTTGACAAGTATGGCCCACTGCCCACAGGGACAGGCACTATTGTCCATAGCAGTTGTTCAGCAAGACATCATTACAACTCATGATGGCACATATAAATCATTCCACATCATATATCCCATTATTATATACCAAGTACTACATTCAATTACATGCATATATGCTTCACATACCTGTTGTAGGATTGTCATCTCTTCTGGACACAGTTTGCTGTGTCCTCTTGGTTAACTTGGGATGTCTGTAGGTTCTGTTGTTGAACAGCTTTTTATTTACTGGATATTTGTTTGTTTGTTTCTTTTTTTTTTTTTTCTCTCTCTCTATCTCTGTCTCTCTCCACTACATGGATTGAGCTGCTTTGAATAGCTTGCAGCATGGATTTTGTAGGTGATGCACATGATCAGGTGATGGCCTCTGTACCAATCAGTGTCCACCACATGCTACCTGCATGCAGCCTGCTATGTAATACCTCCAATTACCACTGTCATGGCAACCCACTACTATAAATTACTAAATCATGTGGGTGTGGTCCCTTTACCTTTCTTGTATGGACGACATCCTTCCTGTGTGTGGGCAGCAGTGTTACAGACAGCAGGTAGCAATATCTCTTACATGAGGACTTGCAGACACAGGCCAACTACATATTTGTATAAGGTTCTAGACCTCAGACAGTGTGAGTAGTGTTGTTATATGCATTGTATACCGCTAGTGTTACAAGGTTTGTGTGTACATACTAGTTTAGCATGGAATGCAGTCTGTCTGCATAGCTCTCAACTGTGGTCCTATCCACATGATGGCCAGAGGATTGGCTGTTATGTTTTATCTGTCCACCACACAGGTCTTGTCCCAGATATATCACTGGCATTCTGTCTGAGTGCTGTCAGTACATGGCTACATCCATTTGTGTTTCTGACTTCATTTTCCTGAATAAGGGTATGTTGCAACCTGTCCTGTAACACCAGCAACTTTCTCAGTGTATAACAAGAATATTGCAAATATGGACCTGTTTTCTAGCCTCTGTCCTCCACCTATATACCAGGCTTTGTCCATATGTCATGCAGTAAAAGGTTAAGCAGTGTCCTATGATTATGTTGTGCTGCCATTCCTGCCATCATTCCAGTGATGTTGTGGTCCCCACACATATTGTGGGGTAGGGTCCATATATATGTTGGCTACAGCTGGACAAAAGGTATGTCATTTACAGTCCAGAGGTCAGTGTATGTAACATTGTTATATGCCCCTGTAAGTCATTCTATGAGGGAGGGGTATGCAATATACATAACCTTGGCTATTACAATATGTGAGGGGTATCAGTATTAAGACACCTTAAGGTATATGGCTGTAAATTTTCATACATTTCACCTTGGCAACATTGGTGGGCTAGGGCCTACTGTCTTACAGACTATTCTATTTCTCAGTGTGATAGTGATGTTTTGTGTTAAGCATTGTTATGTAACAGATTCATATTCATTGTGATAACTTAATTATTTTTCCCATAGGGGTTGAGTACAGAGTGTAATTGGAGGCTGCTGAAGTACATCTGCATTACTTACTGTTGATTGTTTCTTATCTTCTGGCCCAGTGTTTCTTTACTGTTGTACTACTTGAAGGCCTTGGCCTGGACAGCAACATATGTTATGCTTTCGGACTACTGTGTAAAATGTTTTGCTTGAGAGTTTCATTACTCAGTTAGTATGTATTTCAAACACCTAGCAGCTATATGACATGGCATATACAACTGAAATAGTACACAAATAAACATTTCTTATGTATGCATACCTGTGTGTGGTATCATATCCTCTGACTTCTCTGCGGGTATATGTTTCATGCAATAATTGTCTTGTGTATGAGAGAATCAAACACTGTCCATTTTAAAAGGTGGCAACTGTAGGAATACTGGCTGTTTAATATGCTGTGCACCCTCTAAATATGTATCTCCCTATACATATCTATATGCAGTAATATATATATATATATATATATATATATATATATATATATATATATATATATGTGTGTGTGTGTGTGTGTGTGTGTGTGTGTGTGTATGTGTATATACATTATATATATATATATATATATATATATATATATATATATATATATATATATATATATACACATATATGTGTGTGTGTATATGTATCATTGGAATGTTTACTGCTTCCACATTGTACATTCCCTATGGTAGACAGACTGTTCTGCATGATATCTTATTGATATCATCCTGACATCGTACAAGTGGCAAGGATCACTGTTAACTTCTTGTGGCTATTTTGTGTAGGGTCCTGGGTATGAGAATTGCAAGTGTTGGTATTGTGTTGCAAGGCAGATTTGTTTGGCTGAGGAGGAGAGGATAATATCAATAATTAAAAGAGGTATTTAAATTGGCCCCCCTCACCTCCATTAATGGTGCCTTGATCATATATGTATTTGTGTTCTCATAGCCATATATATATGTATATATATATATATATATATATATATATATATATATATATATATATATATATATATATATATATATACACATATACATATACATATATATATATGTTTACATATATTGCTATATATATATATATATATATATATATATATATATATAGACATACATATGTAGACACACACACACACACACCCACAGAGACACACACACACACACACACACACACACACACACACACACACACACACACACACACACACACACACATATATATAAATACATTTCCCCTACTGTTGAATGACTGTGCTGGATGATATGTTTGAAAAAACATCAGTGTCATTTATATCTGACATGGCTTAGTGGTAAATCACTTTGGCTATGGTGTACATGGTCCTGGGTTTGAGACTTGCAAAGGCTGTTTATTTTGTTGCTGGGCAGAACAAGGGCTGTTGGATACAGAGTGATTAAGGCACCTTTAAGCAGTTGTACGCATGTTTGCACGATGGTAAGCAATGGTAACTTCCAGTTAAATATCCTTACAGAGAGTTAGCTTCAAATGTGCTTATTCTGTGTGTGCATTGCTTACCCCTGCGCAAACAGAATTAAACCCACTTACTGCTGCTTAAAAGTGCTTACTCCCACTTACCCCTGAGCTAATTTCTTTCAAAGAAAAGAAAAAGGGGTGATAGGAAAGTGGTGAAAAAGGGGCAAAAAGAGGGAAGGACAGGAGGGAAAATAGCTAGGGATGTGCAGGATTGGTGTAGGAAAGGTCCATAGCTGCCCATTTCTTCTACAGCAACAGCTGTGCATATACACTGATTTGGAGGTAGATTTGGACACTCAAACCCCTGAGAGAGGGGTGAGGACAACAATAATATGTTGTGAAGCCAATTAGACCAGATTACATGTGTCCGGTGGGCACGTGTGTGAAATGGACAGCTATGTATGGGGTGAGATTTTTGGGGGGACAGATTGCCCTTTTTTTTAAGGTGAGAGTGGGGTGTTGGGGAGGGAATATTAGGTATATTTGGGGAGCTAGGCTGGGTAGGATGACAGACAAGACAAACAAGACAGCATACAGGGGTGGTATATGACATATGGGGGGTAAACACCTTGGAAGGGGAGGGGTGTTTGGAAGTCGGATGCCCATGAGCCCCAAATGGAAACAGTGGGACTGAGGTCCCCACCCATGGGCAGTCACCACTGCACCTTCATGGCCCCAAAGGTGGCTGTGTTGGGGGCTGAGTAGGAGGGATAGGCTGACCATCTAAATGCTCCATGCGGCCCTCAAACTGGAGTAGCTGATCTCCAAACTCCCTGCGCTGCTCACTATGCACCAGACCCCGGACCTGATGATGGGTGATAGTTTCCTGCCTGTGCCCACTCCTAAAGGGGGTGAGCCCCATCCCCTGATGCAGTTCCACCCAAAGGTGGTACAAAACCAGCGGATGAAGAGGTCCCGGGATGGGCCCCACATGTTCAGGTGTCCGGTGCCACACCAGATGAGGTGGGAGAGGTGGGCCCGGTGGGACTGACCTTCCCAAACGTGCTATGGTGTTTCAATTTTAAAACATATGTGGGTTAGTAATAGTCAACACATTCCAGGAATAGGTATAACAGCATGCATAGATATTCCCATTAACCCAAAACATCAGATATGGAACAGTTGCATAGCAAGCAGAACACATGCATATATGGAATCGCAGTGGCCATTACAACAGCATGCAGGTTACATTGATGGCAGCATGCCACCAATGTGGGAGTATTTCAACACATGGTACATGCATAGAAACAAATTTCAATATTTATCAAACAATAGGACATATGTCCCAACAGCAGATTTAATTGTACACATACCCATTGAGTTGTGTATTTAGATTATTGTTGCAGATATGGTGGGGGGAGAGAGAGATGTCAATTAACAACTGGTATATCCCTGTAGTTCTCAATATTTTCCTAGTCACTGCTGTAATCTGTACCTTACAGGTATTATTACACTACCCTATTACCTTAGTTTGAACAATGGTATGTTTGTAGACAATTATGTATGTGAACTATGTTGTACCTGCAGTATACACTTCTTACCTGATATACCTGTGGAGGTATTGTTTGCTAACACTACCTGACTGTTTCTACACATATTACCAGCTTCCAGGTTTATGTTATGCACATACCTCACAATCTCTTATTGCACACACTCTGGTTAAGGTTTGTCAACATGCAGGTTTAACTGGGACATATTTTGACAATTGCCCTCATAAACCTTTGGTGAGCTGCTAAGATGATAGGTTTGTTTTCATATACATTTTCTGAATATTTACAGGTCTGACAGTCAGTTATATGTCATGAAATGCTCCCTAAATGTCAGAGATCATTACACTGATTTGTCAGGGGGAGAGGATAACAGGCAGCGGATATGGGCCAGTTATCTGGACATTCTGAACAAATCTGTACAGTTGAGAGGTATGATTCTGCATACAGCTTGCTACCACTCCCAGGATTCGAACCAAGGCTGTGTCTGCTAAAAATAAAACAGTGTACATCACAGTTGAGTGGGCTGTTTAGATATTGCTGTGTATCTCTTCACTGATTTTTGTCTATAAGTCTCCCGTGGCTTTACAATCTGACCTTGTAATTACAACACACTTATACAGGGATTCCTAGACAGTTTTATTATGCAGCACAGTGTGGGTGACAGTGACGAGTAATACATTATTATTCAGAGAAACTGCAACACTAACAATGCCATACAATACCAGACTAAACAGTAACAGTCCAGGATTTCAATCTTTTATTTCCAGGCACAGTTTTCTTATCTGACAGACCTGTGGAGGGAATGTTTGTTAACACTACCTGAATGTTGCCACACATCTTACCAGATTCCACATTATTATTATGCACATATGTCTCACTCTGTTACTGCGCACACTCTGGTCCCAGCTTCACAACATGGGAGCAGAGATGGGACATACTTTGCATATTACTCATAACATTTTGGTGAGTTGCTAGAGTGACAGGTTTGTTCTTATAGATACATTTCTGACAGTTATGATGTCTGACAATCAGTTGTATGTCATTATTTGCTGCCTAAACCTCTGGGATTATCCCACTAATTTGCCAGGGGGCAGAGTGACAGGCAGGAAATGTAAGCAAATTATCTGAACTTTCTGACAAAATCTGTACAGTTTAGGGGCATGATTCTGCATACAGCTTACTACCACTCCCAGGATTTGAACCATGGCTGTGTGTGCTAAAACTACAACAATTTATGTCTCAGTTGGGTGTGCTATTTGGATTTTGTTGTGTATCTCTTCACTGTTTTCTTTCTAAGTCTCCCTCAGTTGTACAATATGACCTTGTGATTATAACAGTCATATACTGACATTCCTACACATTTTGTTTATGTAGCACAGTGTGGGTAACACTGCTTAACACAACAGTAAAATTAAGAGAATGCAACACTACATTACCATATGATACCAGAGTAAACACAAGCAGTCCAGTAGTTAAACCTTTTTTGCCAGGCTGTTACCCTTTTATTTACATATAACCTGTATGAGACTCTTCCTGCCATATTGTCTGGTTTATTCAGTACATCCCATACACAATACAGGTTTTATACTGGTAATTACCTTTCTACTACTTTTAGATTTATTTCTTATGACAGTACATGCAAGATTATTACTAACCTACCTCATGATGCAGCCTCTACAGCCTACATGCATGGGCTTCCTGATTCACAGCCTGCTCCGCTGCCGCTGTCAAAGACATAAGAGGAGTATTTATCCATACATATCCATAATATACATGAACTGGCAATTATTAAACAGGCAATAGAATGAGTACTTACACATGGCTGGGTCATCACCCTGCCTAGCTTCTTGGATCCACTGATTCAAGGGCTCCCTCTTCCTCCATTTCAGGTTGTCATAGTGATGCCTGACCTTCCCACCAGTTCAAGGGATGCCAGTGGCATTGGTGAGGTCATGGGCGAGATGGTCCCAGGCTTCTGCTTTATATTGGGAACCCTGGTACTGGCCCTGGATCAGTCCCTCTTCATGGTCCTTTACCAGGAGTCCTGCCATGACCTTGGACTCCTGGATGCCCTAGCACTGCACTTTGGAAGCATGATCCTTCCCTGACACCAGCTATTGTCCTTACAGGAGGAAGCTGCAACCAGTTATGAGATGTATTCCTGCCTGTGGTGTTGAAATAGGGCTGAGTTCCTGAACTCTACCACGATTGGACAGTTTTGAAAATGCTAAGCTATGGGCAAACCTGCTTGCCTACAGTTGGCATTGCTTAAAGGGGCATACCAATGGGCAAATCAATTTAGCTGGGCTACGCATTGCTTACACCTGGTAAGCAGAGGTGTGCAATGCCTAGCATTGCTTATTTTTAAATTTGCACACTATTTGCTGCTTGGCATTGATTTATCATTCATTACATGTTATATATTTGTTTAGTATCCATGATTCATTTGTACATACACTGTATGGGGTACTTGTGTTTATCGGGGGAATTCACCACTTTATTACAATGACATCTCACATCTGGACTTAATGCAGTACTCCAGTTCACATATATTCACATATATATATTTAGTAGGTTATACAACATAAACTGTTTATGGATTCCTTTCACATGTAAATTGTGATTTTGCTATAGTGAGGATCTGTTTAGGTATACCTCCGTTTTGTTTACAGCTGGCATGGCTTACTAGTTAATTGCTGTAACTATAGTGTACAGGGTTCTGGGTTCAAGACCTGCAAGGGATGGTTATTTTGTTGCTGGGCAGAACAGGGGCTGTTGGATAGAAGCAGTTGTAAGAGGGTTTACGAGACGGTAAGCAATGCTAACTTCCGGTTACATTTTCTTACAATCAGGCTCTAAATTGCTTATCTTGTGTAGGCATTGCTTACCCCTGCGCAAACAGGCTTAAACTCGCTTACTACTGCTTAAAAGTGCTTACTCCCGCACTGATTTTGAAAGAAAAGAAACATGGGTCTTGGGAAAGTGGTACATTTGGACACTCTATGGATTTATCATTCATTACACATTATAACTTCATTTAGTATTCCTGATTCATGTGTACATATACTGTATAGGGCACTTGTGTTTATCTGTGGATTTTACCACATTATTACAATGACACCTCACATCTGCACTTAATGCAGTACTCCAGTTCAAAAATATATATTTAGTCAGTTATACAGCAAAAACAATGTTCATGAATTGCTTTCACATGTAAAATGGAATTTACTACAGTGAGGATCTAAGCGGGAATAACTGCTCGCAAAGCGAATGCTCTGACCACTACACTATTTCAGTACTGCTTCGACTGCATGTATCTTGCTATTTATCCTCTTGTGCTTTTTAAGCTACAGTATACATAGCTAAGCAATGGGCAAACATGTGCAGCTACGGTTAAATTTCATCTGTTAGATAAAAAAAAATTATAGTGCTATTTTCTCTAGGAGAGGACAGGTTTTACTTATTGCTGTGGATTTCTGCATGTATCTGCAGATTTGGTAGCCATCCTAGCGTGTTTCAGTTGCTATGAGCATAGGGTTTTCCTGGGAAGTGGGGCTTTGACCTTTGCAATGGCTGTGGGTGTGTTTTCTCCTGCAACATGTCATGTTTCTGCACTAAAAGTCCCACTTTGGACATTTGAAGAGGTGGCAATCCCCCATACCTCTCAACCTGTCCATGCAAAATATCTGGACAAAGCTTGACAAAATGAGGCACAACTAGGGATATATTTCAAATATTGCTCTTATAAACTTAAGAAAGTTGCTAGAGTAACAGGATTTGTTTTAATATACATTTTCTGAAGGATATGGAGTCTGAAACTCAAATGTATGCTATTATTTACCGACTTCAACCCTGAAATCATCCTAGTGATTTGCCAGGTAAATGAGGTACAGGCCAAATGTATGAGCAAAAAATCTGGACATTCTGCGATGATCTGTACAGTTGGGTGGTATGTAACCCCATTTGAGTGTTCTCGCTCATTGTAATTGCCGAACGGCAATTCTTGACTGTAGAGACATGTATATTGGGAAAGCTCTGCTCTCAGACATACCCACTGCACTCGTCCATGCTCCATGTCCGTTCAGGAGCAGAGGCAACATGCCTTCATAACTATGCATGGCGCGCTGCCATGCTGCTCAATGGTAATTTCCATGCAGGAATAAGCTATTCCTACACGGAACCTTACTGAATCCCAGGGATAATGTTTGACCTGCTTTGTGTTTTTGCATATTTGACCTGCTTTATGTTTTTGCATAAACAGTCCATTTTTAACTAATTTTGTCCCTTTTTTAGAATTTTAGCTACACAATACCATATCTTCTATAGTTTTTTTATCTGCATATCAGTTAGTGTACTTGATCTACATATACCTATTGCTTTTTTCAGTACCAAGACCTTTATCATCAAAACATATTTCTGACATGATTATTCCATATGCCATATGTGGTTTTAGCACTAATGTATCAAGCAGATTTTCTTACTCAACGTCATTCATTTTATAACCAAGTTCAGCCTCATAAACATGATGCCTCAGTCAGTTCACTTATCTACATATCAATTCAATACTGTTGACTTTATTGTGGAAAATGGAGCATCAGTACTTTTATGCAGCCTCCAGTTTATTAAGAAAAATCACAAGGGTAGATTTTTTTTTAGTTCACAGTACCCTTTAAACTTCTGCTTTATTACCAAGAAGTCACTATCCCTTGACAGCCCAAACATATCAATCACTAGCTACTTCCTTCTCTGTTATATATATATAGATAAAGGCAGAACCCTACCAAGGTCAGCTAACATTCAGTGCAGTTTCCCAATTTGCCCGGCTCAGTGAAAAGCAGAGGTGCAAACCAGCTTTCTTAAAGGTAGCCACTCGCAAGTAATATATATTATAGTACCAAAATAAAAAAAGTTTGCTTCCTGCTTTTTTCCAATAGGTATGTCTAAAAGGACTATGAAGAAAATACCCTTCTCAGCATGGCAGCAGTAGAATCTAGATTATTCTTCATGGTATTGCTTATGAGTTTGCTCATTCTATTTGGCATTTAGCACAGAGAACAAAAGCTATGACATATTAGTAAGCTACTTCCTGTGGTACAAAGTTTGACTGAATTAGCTTTCATTTGCCTACTATGTGACCCTGAGCCAGTCATTTAACCATGCAGTATTTTGAATCAATTGGGATTTGGGCTAGGCTTCTTAATGGTCTCCTGAACAGCATGCTTAGTAACTACCTATGAACAAATGCAGTGACACTAATCCCAGTTTAAATGATTGCTGCATTCCATTAACCAGTATGGAGTATAAATGTTTGGACTTTAGCCTGCGTATACATTAAAATGAATTTGCGAAGGCAGAGTAACCTTAGCTATGTCATGAAAAGCTTCTCTTTTCAGCAGAGCTGGCATGTTTGTCAAAAATTTCTAGCTTAGGGGCATGGATTGTTTTCCAGATAATGGTTAAATAAATGCATTTTTATTTGCTTAATTACATATTTATTAACAGTAATAATTGTAGCTTACTAACTACCAGTATTAACAATGTCTATGACTTTAACAATTATCTAAGTAAGGTACACTACTGGTTGAGGAATATAGGAGTAAAAATAAATCAGGAAATGTACAAAACTTCATATTTTAGGAAATCTTCCCATTACTAAAATTCTGTATGGGCAATTTAGAACTAACAGTACTACAAATAATATAAAGCTCATGGTATTAAAATAAGGGATTTATTCAGATATATAGCCTGAACTGAGTCAGTCATTCAACAGTAAAACAAGCCCTGGGATTCACTAATCTTCCATGCAGGAATACATTATTCCTGCACGGAAACGACCATTCAAGGGCAGCACAGCAGCGTGCCATGCATTGTAATGAAGACACACTGCCTCTGCTCTTAAACAGATATGGAAGGTGGACAAGTGCAGGGGGTGTGTCTGAGAGCAGAGCTCTCACAATACACATGCCCCTGCACTCAGGAAGTGCCGTTTGGCAATTAGAATGAGTGAGAACACTCATAAGAGGTTGCATACCTTCCAACAGAACAAATCTTCACAGAATGTCCAGATTTGTTACCATACAGTTGGCCTGTACTCCATTTGTCCTGGCAAATCACTGGGATGATCTCAGGATTGAAGTCAGTAAATTACAGCATACATTTCAGTTTCAGACTTTAAATCCATCAGAAGACATATATTAAAACAAATCCTGTTACACTAGCAACTTTCCCAAGTTTATAAGAGCAATATTTAAAATATGTCCGTAGTTGGACCTCATGTTGTCAAGCTTTGTCCATATAATTTGCATGAAGAGGTTGAGAGGTATGGGAGGGTTGCTAAGATGTCTGTCAAATGTGAAGATGCATGCCGGAATCCACAGCAATAAGTGTAATCTGTCACTTCCTGGAGAAAATAACAGTAGATAATTTTTTTTATCAAACAGATTAAATTTAACCGCAGGTGCGGGGGTTGCCCATTGCTTAGCTACACATACTGTAGCTTAAATAGCACAAGAAGATAAATAGCAAGATACATTCAGTTGAAGAAGTACTGTAATAGTGTAGTGGTCAGAGCGCTCACTGTATGAGCAGTCATTCCCAGTTCGATTTTCACTGTAGGAAATTCCATTTTCCACGTGAAAGCAATTAATGAACATTTTTTTGCTGTATAACCTACTAAATAACATATATGTGTGAACTGGAGTACTGCATTAAGTGCAGATGTGAGGTGTCATTGTAATGTGGTAAAATCCACAGATAAACACAAGTGCCCCATACAGTATACATACACATGAATCAGAGATACTAAATGAAGTTATAATGAATGATAAATCCATAGAGTGTCCAAATGTGACACTTTCCCAAGAACCATGTTTCATTTCTTTCTAAATTAGTGCAGGGGTAAGCGGGAGTAAGCACGTTTAAGCAGTAGTAAGTAGGTTCAAGACTGTTTGTGCAGGGGTAAGCAATGCGCACACAGGTTAAGCAATTTTGAAGCTAACTCTCTGTAAGCATATTTACACAGAAGTTAGCATTGCTTACCATAGTGTAAAGCCGTGCAAACCTGCTTATAACTGCTTAAAAGTGCCTTAATCACTCTATCCAATAGCCCCTGTTCTGCCCAGCAACAAAATAAACAGGCCTTGTAGGTCTTGAACCCAGGACCCTGTACACTATAGTCACAGCAGTTAACCAGTAAACCATCAAAGCTGTACATAAAACTGAGGTATATCCAAACAGATCCTCACTATAGCAGAATCACAATTTACATGTGAAAGGAATCTATAAATAGTTTCATGTTGTATAACCTACCACATAACATATATATGTGAACTGGAGTACTGTATTAAGTCCAGATGTAAGGTGTCATTGTAATAAAGTAGTGAAATCCTTCAATAAACACAAGTATCCCATACAGTGTACGTACACATGAATCACGGATACCAAACAAATATATAACATGTAATGAATGATAAATCAATGCCAAACACCAAATAGTGTGTAAATTTAAACATAAGCAATGCTAAACATTGCACACCTCTGCTTACTAGATGTAAGCAATGCGTAGCCCAGCTAAATAGATTTGCCCATTGGTATGCCCCTTTAAGCAATGCCAACCTTAGGTAAGCAGGTTTGCCCATAGCTTAGCATTTTCAAAACCATCCACTCATGGCAAAGTGCAGGAAATCAGCCCTATTTAAACCCCACAGGCGGGACTACATCTCATAACTGGTTGCAGCTTCCTCCTGTAGGCACTATGGCTGGTGTTGGAGAAGAATCACACTTCCAAGTACAGCACTGGTGTATTTGTGAGTCCAATGTCATGGCAGGACTCCTAATTAAAGACCATGAAGAGAGACTGCTGCAAAGCCAGTACC
Source organism: Protopterus annectens (assembly GCF_019279795.1). Classification (NCBI taxonomy): domain Eukaryota; kingdom Metazoa; phylum Chordata; order Ceratodontiformes; family Protopteridae; genus Protopterus; species Protopterus annectens. The sequence goes on along the minus strand of NC_056733.1, from coordinate 592,511,183 downwards.
AGGGTTCCCAATATAAAGCGGAAGCCTGGGACCATCTCGCCCGTGACCTCACCAGTGCCACTGGCATCCCCTCAAACTGGTGAGCAGGTCAGGCATCACTATGCCAACCCGAAACGGAGGAAGAGGGAGCTCTTGGATAAGTGGAGCCAAGAAGTTAGGCAGACAAGTGCTGTCTCAGCCGTGTGTAAGCATCATTCTACTACCTGTTTAATAATTGCCAGCTCATGTATATCATGGATAGGTATTGCTAAATATTCCTCTTATGAATTTGACAGCAGCAGCAGAGCAGGCTGTGAATCAGGAAGCCCATGCATGTAGGCTGCAGAGGCTGCATCATGAGGCAGGTTAGTAATAATATTGCATGTACTGTCATAAGAAATAAATCTAAAAGTAGAAAAAAGGTAATTGCCAGTATAAAACTTGTATTGTGTATGGGATGTACTGAATAAACCTGACAATATGGCAGGAAGAGTCTCATATAGGTTATATGTAAATAAAAGGGTAACAGACTGGCAACAAAGGTCTAAATACTGGACTGCTTGTGTTTACTCTGGTATCATAAGATAATATAGTGTTGCATTATCTTAATAGTACTGTTGTACTAAGCACTGTTACCCACACTGTGCTACAAAAATAAAATGTGTAGGAATGCCTGTATATGACTGCTGTAATTACAAGGTCATATGTACAACTGAAAGAGACTTAGACAGAAAACAGTGAAAAGATACACATCATAATCCAAACAGCACACTCAACTGAGACATAAACTGTTGTATTTTTAGCACACCCAACCAAGGTTCGAATCCTGGGAGTGGTAGTAAGCTGTATGCAGAATCATACCCCTCAACTGTACAGATATTTTTTCAGAAAGTTCAGATAATTGGCTTTAGTTTCCTGTCTGTCACCCTGTCCCCCCAGCAAATCAGTGGGATGATCCCAGAAGTTTAGGCAGGAAATAATGACATACAACTGATTGTCAGACATCATAACTGTCAGAAATATATATATAAGAACAAACCTGTCCATCTAGCAACTCACCAAGATGTTATGAGAGTAATATGCAAAGTATGTCCCATCTCCACCCCTATGTTGTGAAGCTATGACCAGAAGGTGTGCAGTAGCAGAGTGAGACATATGTGCATAATAATAATGTGGAATCTGGTAATATGTGTGGCAACATTCAGGTAGTGTTAAAAAACATTCCATCCACAGCTCTGTTAGATACCATAACTGTGCCTAGAAATAAAATATTGAAATCCTTGACTGGTACTGTTTAGTCTGGTATTGTATGGCATTGTTAGTGTTCCAGTTTCTCTGAATAATAAGGTATTACTCATCACTGTCATCCACACTGTGCTACATAATAAAACTGTCTAGGAAAGCCTGTATGAGTGTTGTAATTACAAGGTCAGATTGTAAAACCATGGGAGACTTATAGGCAGAAATCAGACAAGAGATACACAACAATATCTATATAGCACACTCAACTGTGATGTACACTGTTTTATTTTTAGCAGACAGCCATGATTACAATTCTGGGAGTGGTAGCAAGCTGTATGCAGAATCATACCCCTTAACTGTACATATTTGTCCAGAATGTCCAGATAATTGGCCCATATCTGCTGCATGTTACTCTGTCCCCCTGGGGAATCTGTGTGATGATCTCTGACATTTAGGTTCATAGGTTAGCACTAGACTAACTGCCCTTATGGGCCATTTTTAAGCCTAGCCAATTACCCCATGTCGGAATCAAACCCTGCACCTTGTGTTTCTAAGGTAAGCACCTTAACCATTATGCCAACCTCCCACCCCTAAGCAGCATCTAATGAAATATAACTGACTGTCAGACCTGTAAACATTCAGAAAATGTATATGAAAACAAACCTGTCATTGTAGCAACTTACCAAAGGTTTATGAGGGCAATTGTCAAAATATGTCCCAGTTTCACCTGCATGTTATCAAGACTTGCCCAGAGTGTGTGCAATAAGAGATTGAGAGGCATGTGCATAACATCAACCTAGAATCTGGGAATATGCATAGAAACAGTCAGGTAGTGTTAACAAATAATACCTCCACAGGTATACCAGGTAAGAGGTGTATACTGCAGTTAAAACACAGTTCACGTATATAGTTGTCTACAATAATACCACTGTCCAAACTAAGGCCATTGGGTAGTGTAATAATACCTGTAAGGTACAGATTACAGCACTGACAAAGAAAGTACTGAGAACTACAGGGATGTACAAGTTGTTAATTGACATCTTTCTCTCCCCCCACCATATCTGCAGCAATAATCTAAATACACAACTCAATGGGTATGTGTACAATTAAATCTATGTCCTATTGTTTGATAAATATTGAAATTTATTTCTATGCATGTGCCATGTTGAAATACACCCAAATTGGTGGCATGCTGCCATCAATGTACCTGCACGCTGCTGTAATGGCCACTGTGGTTCCATATATGCATGTGTTCTGTTT
>NC_056733.1:592466202-592503702 GCF_019279795.1 Protopterus annectens | reverse complement strand
TCCACAAGAACAGGTGTCAAGGATGACAGAGCCACACTCTCTCAGGGACTCACATACATTATCACAGTTGGCAGGGTCAGGATTAGAATTCCTAACTAACTAGCTTGCTACACTACAGTATTACGCAGGTATCACATGCACAACTGAGGTTATCTAGCTGATATATGGGCAAAGGGTATGCCAAGCTGACTGACATCAGAAGGCATGCTTCAGTTGGGCAATGGGAGGTGTAGTGAGTGTGAATGGCTTCCAAATCATTAATCTCCACACACACACACACACACACACACACACACACACACACACACACACACACACACACACACACACACACACACACTTACACACACACAGACACAGGTTTGCCAGTACTGACATGCATGGGTTCATTGCTTCACAGGTGTGTAGTGGTTGACTGTGCCAGAAGGCTGTACAAGGCTAGGCAAAAGGTATAGCTTGGCATCAGGCCACATAACAATGGACTGCAGTGTGGCTCAGGGGTGTAGTCTCTTGATTGGCCCACATAGGTGGGTATTGTATTTACCATCCACTCATCTGAGTTACTATTGTAGGTGGCCAGTGCTGTGTAATGCTTGCCATGTATGTGTTCTATATTCAATAACATGGACAGTGTTTGGGATGTGCACATGTCCCACATGCATGTTCTGTGACATGTGAAAGTGTACCTGGGGTGTCTGGAGCATGTTGTGTGGACAGATTGTTATCATCTGATGTGGCATTCCTGACCTCATGTGGTGAGAACTGGCAATGGAACTCAGGTTGACCCTACACCTACATTGATAGCATGATACAGGTATTCACTGGTGTTAATGGCATCTATCCATACATGGCATGTGTATAAGACATGGTATTTCCTTTTTGGGTTACATTTGCTGACTCTACAGTTGTTGCAGGCGTCCAGTGGGGGACATAGCAAAGGACCAATGTATGCAATGATTTGCCTATTGTAGGGATGGGACAGGGTGCCATGTCCTCTGTAGTCCACTGCAATCACATCATGTTTACTATCTGTGGGCAATATGCAGGGAAATACCAACATAGTGTTTGTTACCTAGCCAAGTGTGTTTGTGTATGAGACATGGGTGGAGAGTGTTCTCTGGGTAGTACAAGGATTGCCTATATTGTTCCCCAATCCATAATGTCACATGTAGGGGTATGGATTGTCTACACTAGCCTCTCTGATGTTTGACATCTGTTGTCCTTATAAGGTAGACATTGTGACATATAATAGGCAGACCATATAGGAAATTAGCAAAACCCACTCCACAATGAGTCCTGTTATTACACAATCTCAGCTACCTCCACACAGGATACTGATGACAAACACACACACACACACACACACACACACACACTCACACACACAAACACACAAACACACACACACACAGTCACCATGTCTGGGATTAGAATTCCTACATCACACTATAGAATTACGCACTTATACCATGCGCCACAGAGCTTACAGGGCTGCTCCTTCACCAAAGGTGTATTTCAAAACAAAAAACAGCTAAAGCATTCAAGGAAAACAAACAGAACATCTGACAAAATGATGAACGCTTTGTCCTCAGTGTCATGAAACGCCAACCTCAATACTGTAGTGAGCCGCTACAAAAGTGCAATGCAAGTCTCCTCTGGTACATGAAATAAAGCAAAGGTTTCTTGAAAAAATAATGGGAAGATTTATTGAAAAAATAATCCAACTAGTTAAGTGCTTTCACTTGCAGCAAAGCGAGCTTCTTCAGAATGACATTCCAGAGACTGTTTGCATTTAAATAAACGTTTTGGTGCCAAATGTGCTGAAGTTTAAAAGAACATATACCAAAATATTAAAACTCAACTAACTCATTCAAATGCATCAAAAACAAGTCAAACAACATACAAATATATCTATCATTCTTAAAAACATTCAATTTAGTGAAAATAATATAAAGTATAATACATATATTATAATGTGACAACTTTGTTCACTTCATATCATTATATAAATGTTAGTTGGAACATCCTAATGCATCTAAGTATATTAAATTCAATTAAATGTCCTAAACAGTGTAAAAAATAGTATAAAAAATATATATAAAAATGTATAAAATATGAACTATCAGGCAATGTTCAAAAAAGGCTTAATAGTAATGTAATTGTTTAACCCTGGTGTTGTGGAAGCATCATTGTAAAGTTGCGACCAAATTTCTTTGTAAGATAGCTTTCCTTTGTAATCACCCCCTCTGGGTTCAATTTGAACACTATCCAATATAGCAAATTTAAAATTATGTTTGTCCCCACATTTTGTAGCATGCCTGTATAGGCCATTGTTAACATCCTTAGTCTTAATACTGCATAAGTGTGCATAAGTACATTTATTAAACTTCCTTTCTGTCTTTCCTATATAAACTCCTGGACAAACATTACATTTAGCTAAATATATGATCAATTTAGTATTACAATTGCCTTGTTGGAATCTAATATTGGTCCTGTTCACATTGTCTAAAATAATTCCTCCTTCTTCTAATATAGCATAACATTGCTTACAACTTCCACATTTTTTAGTGGATCTATAAAAAAAAGACATTGTGACATATAATAGGCCCACCATATAGGAAATTTGCAAAACCCACTCCACAATGAGTCCTGTTATTACACAATCACAGATACCTCCACACAGGATACTGATGACAAACATACACACACATACACACATACACAGTTACCATGTCTGGGATTAGAACTCCTACATCACACTATGGAATTACGCACTTATAGCATGCGCCACAGAGCTTACAGGGCTGCGCCTTCACCAAAGGTGTATTTCAAGGTGAATGACATCAGCAGGCTTGCCAAAGTAGGGCAATGGAATTTGTAGTGACTGTGAATGGCCTCAAAAGCATTGATCCCGACACAGACACACACACACACACACACACACACACACACACACACACACACACACACACACACACACACACACACACACACAGAGTTTCACAGTTGCCATGTCTGGGATTAGAACTCCTACCTGACTAGTACATCACACTACAGCATTACATGGTTATAGCACATGCCACAGAGCTTACAGGGCTACTTCTTCACCAAAGGTGTATTTCAAGGTGAATGACATCAGCAGGTTTGCCAAAGTAGGGCAATGGAAATTGTAGTGACTGTGAATGGCCTCACAAGCACTGATCCCTACATAGACTAACACACAGAGAGCTTCACAGTTGCCATGTCTGGGATTAGAACTCCTACCTAACTAGTACATCACACTATAGCATTATGCAGTTATAGCACATGCCATGGAGCTTACTGGGCTACTCTTTCCCCAAAGGTTTATTTCAAAGTGAATGACAGCAGGCTTGCCAAAGTAAGGCAATGGAAAGTGATTTGACTGTGAATGGCTTCAAAAGCATTGCTCCCTGCACAGATAATCACAAACACACAAAGAGTTTCACAGTTGCCATGCCTGTGACTAGAACACCTATCTAATTTGTACAGCACACTACAGCATAACACAGTTATAGCACATACCACAGAGCTTACAGCACTATGTCTTCACCAAATGTGCATTTCAAAGTGATTGACATCAGCAGGCTTGCCAAAGTAGAGCAATAGAAAGTGATTTGACTGTGAATGTCCTCAAAATCATTGATTCCTACACAGACAAACAAACAAACACACACAGAGTTTCACAGTTGCCATGTCTGGGATTAGAACTCCTACCTAACTACTACATCACACTACAACATTATGCACTTGTAGCACATGCCTCAGAGATTATTGGGCTATTCATTCCCCAAAGGTGTATTATAAAGTGATTGACAATAGCAGGCTTGCCAAAGTAGGGCAATGAGAAGTGATTAGACTGTGAATGGCCTCAAAAGCATTGATTTCTACACAGACAAACAATCACAAACACACACAGAGTTTCACAGTTGCCATGTCTGGGATTAGAAATCCTACCTCACTAATACATCACTCTACAGCATTACACAGTTATAGCATGTGCCATGAAGTTTATTGGGCTACTTTTTCCCCAAAAGTGTATTTCAAAGTGAATGACATCAGCAGGCTTGCCAAAGTAGGGCAATGGGAAGTGATTTGACTGTGAATGGCTTCAAAATCATTAATCCCTACACAGACAATCACAAACATACACAGAGGTTCACAGTTCCCATGTCTGGGATTAGAACTCTTACCTAACTAGTACATCATACTACAGTATTTTGCAGTTATAGCATCTGTCACGGAGCTTATTGGGCTATTCCTTCACCAATGGTGTATTTCAAAGTGAATGACATCAGCAGGCTTGCCAAATAAAGGCAATAGAAAATGTAGTGACTGTGAATGCCCACAAAAGCATTGATCCCTACATAGACAAACACACAGAATCTCACAGTTGCCATGTCTGGGATTAGACCTCCTACCTAACTAGTACATCACACTAGAGCATTATGTACTTATAGCATGCACCACAGAGATTATAAGGCCACTTAGTCCCCAAAGGTGTATTTCAAGGTGAATGACATCAGCAGGCTTGCCAAAGTAGGGCAATGGAAAGTGTAGCTCATAGGTTCACAGGTTCATAGGTTAGTACTAGGCTATCTGCCCTAGGGCCTATACAAGCCTAGCCATAACAATTCACTGGCTATTTCTTCCCACAATATTTACTTCCCTGGACCCCTGTCTAGCAGGGTGACTGACATGATCCCCATCTAATCATCAAGGTTCCTTTTGAAGAGGGACAAAGAGGCTCTCATCCTGACATGTATGGGCAGTCTATTTCAGAGTCTGAGGAGTCTCTGGGTCAGGAACCCATCCCTCCAGCATGTTTTGTTCATTGTGATAACAAGGTTTAGATCTGTGGAGCATGTGGCTCTGAGGGATTGGAATTTCTTTTAAGTGTAGCATGTCCAACAGCTCTAGGTTTCACATGGTCTTGTATGTTAAGCAGAGATTGCCTCTGACTAGACGATATGTGACAGAGTATAGCTGAATGATTTTTAGACAGTCAGCATAGGGCATCTGCTTTAGGCCTGTGATTCTTTTTATGAGGTATTTCTGCAGCCTTTCTAGTTGATGCAGATGTCTTGAGAAGTACATACCAAATGGGGCATTGTATTCTATAATGGGTCTACTGAGAGATGACTACAGTGGGACAATGATCTCCTTTTTTCTGGATGAAAAACTCTTAGTGATGATTTGTGCCACATAGACAGATTTCCTGACTGTTGTGGTGATGTGGTTATCGAAGGTGAGACCACTGAACACCTGTGTCCCTAAGTCTATTATCACAGTTTCTGTGTTTAGTGTACTGCCACCTATGTGGTAATTCATGGGTACATGTTTCATCCCAAAGGGGATAACTATACATTTCGTGGCATTGAACTTGAGCCCATGGCTCTGGCACCAAGCATCTGTTTCTGTAAGGCCCTTTTGTAGAATATCCACATCATTTGGGGATTCAATAATGGCTCCCAGTTTGCAGTCATCTGCGAACTTTGTTAGCCAGAGTCCCTTAGTGTTGGCCTGTACTTCAGAGCAGTAGATGCCAAACAAGAGCGGTCCCAGGACTGAACCCTGAGGTACTCCAATTGTCACTTGTCTGGAGCTGGATTTGGAGTGGGCTACTTTTACAGTGTGAGTTCTGTCAGTAAGCCAGTTGGCAACCCATTGAGTGACATAGGGATTAATGCCCAGCTTAGTATGTTTATCTGTGATGCCAGACTAGGGGATGGTGTCGAAGGCCTTGGTGAGGTCCAGATAGGCTGTGTGGATTGCCTTACCCTCATCCATAGCTCTGGAGACCGAGGTAAAGACATCAATAAGGTTCAGGAGACAAGCTTGGCCCTTCACGAACCTAACCTGGGTGGGGTCCAGTGTTTGAAGGTTGCCAATGTCTTTGTTTATAAGTTACATGATAATACATTTCATGGCCTTGCAGACCAGGCTCATCAGACTGATGGGATGGTAGTTCCCAGGATCCAAGGTGGATCCCCCTAGTGGAGTGGGATAACTGTAGCTGTGTGCCACTCAGTGGGCACAAAGCCTGAGGTGAGGCTATGATTAAACCTGGCACTTAGGTGAGGTGGCAGTTCATTTTTTAGTTTATGTAGTACACAGCCCGGGGTGTTGTTTAGTCCCATGGATACTGTATTCTTAGCTTTGGAGATGTTTTTACCTGTGTGGCCATTATTACCGGAATCTGGCAGCCTTTCGGTATTGAGATGGGCCCTTTAGGGAGTGAGAGGGGGTGCAGTTGGCACTGAATTGATCTGCCAAGATATTGGCAATATCCTTGGGATCAGCAAATTTAATGCCATTCTGTTGTAGCTCAGAGCAGATCTGAGCATTGTCATTTAGATTCCTGAGATAGCTATAGAACGGCTTGTGGTTGTCTTTGGAATCTTTGGCTATATTATTTTTGTGACTAGCTTTGGATGATTTTATGAGGGATTTCAGCTTCTTACTGAGACTGGTAAGGTAGTTTTTTTTGCATCCTGCAATTTTCCTCTTTTCTGCAACAATTTCTTCATTTTGTTGTAAAGTTTGTTTATGGCAGGGGACCACCAGATTGGCTTCCTTTTCTTGGAGAAGAGCATCTTGGTTCTATTTGGAATGGCATGATTCATGCACGAGTGGATGTGCTCATACAGTGCCTTAGTGTAGGATTCAGCAGTCGAACTTTCAGTTCCTGTCTGCATGGGTGTCATGATGTTTGTCACTTCTGACTTGTGTAGCATGAAGTTGGCTTTGGAGAAGTTTTTTGTGGAGGTTTCCTTATTGAGGGATGGGGAGGAATGTGGATGTCAAGAGTGAGTAGCTTATGGTCAGACCAGACCACCGAGGGGGTAACCATAGGTGTGGAGCATCGATTTCCCATGTTGATAATGACTAGGATATTGGAGCCCCTGGTAGGACTATGGGTTAGTTGATCCAGGAGATTGGGAATTATAAATTCAAAGAACCGTTGGAAAAAGGTGTTGGTACATGAGTAGTTTTCCCAGTTAATGGCAGGGTAGTTGAACTCACTCAGTATTAGGGTGTTTGGTTGTATCTTAACATTTTCCAGTATGCTTAGACAGGTGTAGTGAGAATCATGGGGCATGGTGAGGGATCTGTAGCAAGCGATACAATTTGGATTGCAGTCTTACTTAGTGTTAGTTGCACCTGGAGAATTTCAGATGCATTGTGTTGGGCAACTAGCCTGGTGTTGTGAATATCCTTGTTGAATATGGACACTCCTCCATCTTTAGTGTTTTGGTCCTGGTTTGGTGGCCAACAGGTGTGGTAAGAGTTGTAGCCTGGTATTGCATGGGGTGCTCTCTGGAGCCTTGAACCAGGTCTCTGTTACTGCACAGATATCGATGTTCTCCATTATTAGGAGTGCCTAGTGACTGTGAATGGCTACAAAAGCATTGATCCCTACATACACACACAGTCTCATAGTTGCCATGTCTAGGATTAGAACTCCTACATCACACTACAGCATTACACGGTTATAGCACGCGCCAGGGAGCTTATAGAGCTACTCCTTCCCCAAAGGTGTATTTCAAGGTGAATGACATCAGCAGGCTTGCCAAAGTAGGGCAATGGGGAGTGCAGTGTGTGTGAATGGGCCATAAACCATTCATCTGGAAGCACACACACAACACTCAGTCACACACAGGTTTTCATTTAACAGGTACGTGTATACAACTGCTAGATGAATAATGACTTGTGCAGTCATGTTACACAGTTATCACAAGCACCACAGACGCTATAGTGCTGAGGGATACCAGAGGCAAATGTCTACAGTGATTGACATTTGCACATCATGTGGTTTTAACCAATTGGATGTTTGCTGGGTGGGACAGGCCTCATGATGGGAGGTTCTTTGTCACTATCTGTCACTCTCTTCCACACATCTATGTATGTGTAAATTTGGCCTATTATAGTGTTCTGTTCTTGGATATATGTGTGTATTCCTATCCGATGTGTGTGCAAAGCATGACTGGTGTGCAATGTGGACTGTGTGCACAAACATCTGCAGCTGTCAGATATGTATAGTCCACTGTTGTTGCCAGACAAGGGCTTCATTTTTCTAAGTGTGGGAGCATGCCCAGTATGACCTTCTGTATTGAATGTGTAAATCCATTCCAAGTAGGTTACACTCCAGTGCAGGATTTTCTGTTCTACATCTACAGCTAGCAACCTGTTTCTGCAGGATATCTGTAGTTTGGTTGACAATATGGGGTCACAATGCGCAAATGATAATGTGTTACTGTAGGTAATTGTGTCTGCTTCTGCTACATGCTTTTGGTGTTAGCAGAGATATTCAGACATATGGACTGTTTTCAACTACTGTCAGATATATATATTTGCTTGCAGTAATTTCCTGGGGAACACAGGGAGAATGAAGCTGTGTCCAGTATTGTGGTCTGCAGCCTACATATTCTTGCACAATTATGGCATTCTGGAGGGGAAGCTGCAGACACTTGCTGCTGGGTCTTTGTAAATGGTTCAACACCTTGGTACAATGGTGGCTGAGGATCCCATGCTTGTACATCCATTGACGTGACAGTATGGCCATATCCTGCTGTGGCCATACCTCACAGTTGTACAGATTCACACAGGTTACCCAGAGGCAGGGCTCATTTTTCTGGTCATTACCCCTTCATATTGTGGTTTGCAAGCAGGTTTGTAGCCACCCATTCCTGTGTTTGCAGGCAGGGATAGTATGTGCACACAGCTGAGTTTTAGACTTCACACATTCCATGGCGTCCATGCTTCTACCCCATCCTCTGTTATTCTATCCTCTTCTGCACATTACGTAAACATTATCTGATAAGTTCCCTATAGTTATCACTTCATCTCAGCAGTATTTAGGGGTTGGTCCACAGTTCATGCAGTAGGACATGGTGGACATGCTACTGGGATTTGTCAACATGGCCCTGCATTTGGGTTCTGTGGACTGTGTTAGGTTGTTATTTGGAAGTCCATGAGATAACATACATTGGCAGTACGGGTGAGACACAGGCCTTTGACAGAGGACTGTAGGGCATTTAGTAGTGATGCAGGCCATCTGTAGCAGACATTGTGTCACTCCTACATTCCCAGACTGCAAGCCACTATATTCCCCTGGGGTGACAGGGTAGGTGTGCAAGGTGTTAATGTCAATAGCTTCTGTCCTTATTGATCCAGTGATGTGGATGCTGGTAGGGTGCTGCTTACAGCTAGGGACACACCTGCATGGGACACCTCTTCAGCATGCTGCATTCTGTGGCTATTCCCATACAGAGGTGGGGGTCATATTGCACTCATTCCCAACAGCTGGGATAAGACCTGTGAGGTACCTGTGGCTGATGGTGGGGTGAGCTGGGTGCATGTGTGCTATGGAAGCTACTTGCAGCTGAATCACAGATATACGTGGGGCATTCCACTTATGCTGGCTTGCGCAAGGACATCAGCAGTTTCTCAATGCTTCATACCTGTGACTTTTGTGGTCTGCCAGTGTTTGGCCAGATGACATCAGTACTCCATATTACAAACCCAACTAATGTGCTGCTAACCTGTATGTACAATTCCAAAGGTGTGTCCATTTGACAGTAACATTTTATACGCTCTCTGTCTAGGGTACTTCCACCTGTGTACTGTTTGTATGTCTGGGCCCACATTCATGCAATGTACATCTTTCAGATGGTGACAGATAATACATCCGAACAATTAGTATGGCTTACTGCTGGAATGTGTCTTATTAGGATGTATTGTGTTTGGCACTGCAGTTGTGAGAAATTGGCCCTGTCATTGGCAGTACTGGCCATTGGCCAACAGGACACAACCAACCATGCCTACTTGCTGACCACTCTCATGCAATGTACAACACACACCAACCTAATACATACAGCCCTGCATATTGTACATGTGCTACAATCTATCCTGCTACTTTGGCCGGCTCAGGTAATCTATGCTCCACTGTTATTATACCTACACATACATGTTACTACATTTCTACATAGGATTGTGGAAGGGGGGGTACACGTGACAACTGTACACATTTGCTATGATAGTACTGGTATTTCAGGTACTCCATTTCATTCTGTATTCTGACCTATCATGCGGACTAGAGGCATATTAGTGAACTACAGTTCTTAGATTTCATTGACCTACATTTCAGTTTCAGACTTCTTACCCTTCAGAACTAACATCCCACTGCCTGACCTGTTGTAGTCTGTCTGTGTAGGTCTGGAGGGGGGCTGTTCTTCATAGCCATCAATCAGAAGCATTAGCACAGCCTTTATTTGTGCTTGTCTATGCCTATCCTGCTGGCTGAGACTGTTGTTGAGTATGTGAGCCTCACTGATGTGCATGTGTGTGTCTTATGGGCACACATTTGGCCCACCACATGTCCTGCAGTGGGTTTTGTCACCTTGTCTAGTACTGGCTACTGTGTTGACACTAGTATTTGTTACAGATTTCATGCTGCCGATATAGGTGTCTACTATCTGCTGGCATCCCATTCAGCCACCCGATTCCCTTGCATGCTCACATCCATACCATAGATACAAGTAGCAGAACATACTATTCCATTCAGCAATTGATAGGGAGAGTGACTTACCTTGTGACTGTGCCAGTATTGAGGATGGTTCTGGAGGGCTGACTATGTCGGATGCACATAGTACACTCCCTATACATGGTTAAAAACAGGTAGTGACATGTTTGGCATCCATTTTACTGTATGTGTGAGTCAGAGAGAGGTGTCATACCCTGGGTTCCTACTGTGTCAATGTATGTACTATGCGTAGCCTCTTTGCCAAGGACACCTCCTTCAGCTTACTGGGGTAGGCTCACGTTGCTCCTCCTCCAAGTTACTCTGTACCTGGGCAGGCCTTGGCAATGGTGTGCGGCTGTGTTGCACTGCCCCATGTTGTTCCTGCTGCAGCTGTTTCTGCAGGATTGTATTGTGCAGCATGGCACATACTATGACAATTTGGGTACATGTAGTTGGTGAGTACTGCAAAGCTCCACCGGATATTTCCAGACACCAAAACTGTGACTTCAGCATCCCAAACACAAGCTCTATTATGATTCTGGTCTGTGTGTGTGCCTCATTATGGAGTTCTTGTTTGGGTGTGTGTGCATTTTTGATGGATGTCATCAGCCACGGCTCCAGTGCGTAACCAGCATCCCCCACTAGGTGGCCATATGGGATGTCCCCATTGGCAAATCTCTGGTACAGCTGCGTCATATGCCAGATATGGAAGTCATGATAGCTTCCATGACTGCCAGCACACACATTCATTATAATGCCCTGGGCATCGCACATGACCTGGCAGTTGATGGAGGGGAAGCCCTTGTGGTTTATGTAGACTCTACTCCACTCACCAGGTGGTGCTTTGATGTTTATATGCATGCAGTCTATAGCACCCATTACCTCAGGGTATTCTGCTATTTGGTGAAAGAGACGCATATACTGGTCATCACCTCACGGGTGTTGAGGAAATATATGTGCTCATCGGCATGTGCTGACATGGCATCCAGGAACTGGTGGAGTATCCTGGATACTGATGCCTGTGAGATTCTCATGATATCCCCAGTTGGCCTTTGGAAGGTACCTGTGGCTAGTATTCTTAAGCCTACACATACCTTGGTATCCACTGGGATGGATTCTCCTCTGTTGGTTCTGTGTGTGAGGCGTGGCCAGCACAGCTCAAAAATTTGTTGTAGGAGGTCCCTGTCCACCCTATAGTGCTCCACTATCTCCAACTCATGTAGCTCCTGGTAGGTTACTCTAGGTCTGTACACTCTTCTCCTTCTCACTGTGGGTTGGTCATCAGCATTCTCATCCTCAGCAGACTCAGCCTCTTCCACATGTTGATTTATGAGAGCAAATGCAGCCCCTATCATTTTGTTTCTTTTGTTAGGTAACATTTCCCTGTTTATGTACATCTGTGGTGTAGAGTTTGTGGGAAAAAACAGACAGGTGTTTGCATAGTTTATAGTAGTGTGCTGGGCTGGGCTGGGCTGCTGCCTCTGTAATTGGCTGATTCTGATACATTTCACCTGCCAGCTATGCTAGGTCTCCTTGATTACCTTCCTATTGCTGCTTTCCCTTCCCATTGCCTTCCTGTTTAAGCCCCGAGGCGCACAGTGCAAACACGGTGCTCAGATGTAAATGGAACTGCTATTTCCTAGTTTACTTTTGTTTTTGTTTAAACTCCGGTGCACGGAGCACACACCTGTTTAGGCAATGTAAAGAGTGCTAGGCAGCTTCAGACACACCCCCTTCCTTTGCTCTGCTAAGCTAAGGGCAAACCTGAACCACAGAGCCCCAATAAGCTTACAGTATGCCTGGCACACCCCTCTACTATGTCAACTAACTCTTAGGTTTGCACCATGGTTTTCTTGCACCTACATGGTTGGGTGCAGGCTAGCCATGAGGGGAAATCTTTGATTCAGTATCATTCCCCTCATTTACATAGGATTGCCTGCTAATGCCTAGTTACAAGTCCCACACTGAGCCTTCCCCCTTAGCAACCACTATTCACTGGCCTTGTTGTCTTCTGCCTGCCATTGACTATAATGGCAAGATTGTGATTTTGCAGAAAAAGCTTTTTTCAGGATTTTACTTTTATTTTCCAGCCGATTCCATTTGCTCACCGCTGCCCTACCCTTAAATGGCCAAAATTGGCCAAATAAATAAAAGGTTTTTTTTTTTTGCAACTGTTTTCCATGCCAATGGCTATATAGTTTGCCATTGGTATGCTGTCCACATTATATACACCCTTTATTTGGAGCTGTCATGGCTCTGTTTTGTAGTTTGCAGAAATGTACTCGGTTACTAACCGAGTACATTTCTGCAGGTTACACTAATCATGCACGGATGGCTGCCAGCTTCCTGGATTGCTATTTCACCTCATTTGCATGGTTTTCATCTGCAAATGGGATAATTAGCATACAGGAGCTGTGTCCATGCAGGAATAGTGCAGGAGCGCTCATGCATGTCTCAGGAGCTTGTTCCTGGATCTCCCGCCAGCCATATTGCCTCCAGCAGCTTCTGCACTATTCCTGCATGCCGTGCAGAGCTTGCTGAATCCTGGTTAATGTCTATTATCAGGCTCATGTTTAAGAATTTTACTACATGGACACACATTACTCTTTTGGAGCTTTTTGTTTCTTATGTTCAACCAGTAGTAGGGAATAATTCCCTGTTTGACTCCTATAGTAGGTGTGATTTGCTGATTTTGGAGAAAGTAAGGAGAAAATTCACCAAGTGAATTACAACTTAAGCATTTTAGCTAGTGTAAGAGACTTGAGTAACTTGGCCTGTACTCTAGCAGTAATAGGCAATTAAGGGGCAAACTATGCTTGACCATCGCTACCACACAATGAGGAATTTGGGGCTCTAATGAACATAAATCTTCATCATACAAAATTTTCAATAAGAGGAGACTGTGGATAGATGTTTAACCACATTAAGGGCAAAACTGATTTCTTCTTCTATACTTAATCTGTAGAATAAATTGCCACTGCATGTGAAGCAAAGCAATTTACCAAATACCTTTAAAAATCACTATACTGCTGAATAGGACCTTTGGTTTATTCTTTGAATCCAGAGTCAGCATTTTAAATGGCCTTATGGCTGATACACTGTTATCCATTAACTATGAAACTATAACCTCAGGATTCAGGAAAGCTAAAACTCTGTGCGGGAACAGTGTAGCAGCTCCTGCATGGAGTTCGGCCGCTGAGCGATTCAGCAAACAGCTGATCCGACGTGCATGAGCCTGTCTACACGGTTCCTGCAAGAAAAAACGTGTGGCATGCTAATCATGTCATTTGCTGGTGAAAACAATTCAGGAAGCTGCCAGGTCTCTGTGCAGGAACAGTGTCAGTGCAGAAATGTGTTTAGTTACTAATTAAACACATTTCTGCAAAAAAGAAAACAGGCATGACAGCACAAATAAAAGCATGTATTCACATCTGTAGGCATACCAATGGCCAAATATATGGCCATTGGCATGAATAAATGTTTAATCTTAATAACATTTTTTTTGTGGCTGATCTTGGCTGGTTACGCATAGTGCAGTGGCACACAAACACGATCGTGCTGAAAATAAAAAAAATGTGAAAACTCAAGTTTAAATAAAATATGCATTTTGCCATTATAGTCTATGGCATGCACAATCAAAACAATACTAAGGGACAGGGGTTGTCAGGGGGAAAGACTCTGTGTCAGTGCAGTATCTATGGGGTAAGGCAGTGGGGTACGGAAATGAGGGGAAATTTACAGAATCACAAAATATTCTAAGTCCAAAACCTGGACCTAACCATGTAGGTGCTAGAACACGATCCTGTAGGCAGGAGGAGCAACTAACATGAAAAGGGGGTGTGCCATGGTTGCTGTAAACACATTGGAGCACTGTTGCCTGGGTTTGTGCTTAGATACTTAGAAGATACTTAGAAGAAACTAAAAGAATGATCTTAAATGATAAAAAAAACTTCTTCCTCCACCTCCAACACAAACACCTTAATAATCCACAAAAATTCTGGGCAGGCTTAAACAAGCTCCTGCACCCAGGTCAGGCAACCACCCCCACTCCAAAAACTTGCAAACAACAGTGCCCTGTAAACATTGCTAACACATTCAATAGTTTCTTCACAGAAACTATACAATCCCTGGCCACACAATTCAAACAAACAACCAGCCCACTCCACTACCCATGCCAGCAGAATACTACAACTACATCAGATCATCTATTATCATCTATTTACCTTCGATCCAGTACCCATATCCTTTATAACATCTCTTCTTAAAAAACTAAAACCCACTAAGCTAGCAGCTGACCTTCTCCCAGCTGAGTTTCTGCAAAAAGCAGCTGAGGCCATTTCCTATCCTGTCTCCATAATCATAAACCGTACCTTGTCAGAAGCCTTCATCCCCTCCATATGGAAAATGTCCCACATTATTCCTCTCCATAAAGGTGGTAGCTCACTAGAGCTAACCAACTACAGACCTATAGCTATACTCTCACCCCTGGCCAAAATTATGGAAAAGTGTGTCCACAAACAACTGATGGAACACCTCACCAAAATAAAATTCTAGCTAACTCCCAACATGGCTTCAGGCCAAATCACAGTACCACATCAGCCCTACTATCCTTTTCTAATACCATCAATAACTTCAGAAACAATAATAAACTATCATCTGCTCTTTTCTTAGACCTCTCTAAGGCCTTTGATATGGTGAACCACATTCAACTCCTCCATACATTAAAAAAACTATCACTCAGCAATTCCACGCTGAAATGGTTCCAATCCTACCTGTCCAATAGGCAACAGGCTGTTCTATAGCAGGACAAATTATCTACATGCCTACCTGTTACACTTGGAGTTCCCCAAGGATCTATTCTTGGCCCTCTTCCCTTCACCATCTTTGTTAATGACCTGCCCACAATCACCCCCCATGCCACATGCATTCAATATGCAGATGATTCGACTATCATCAGCACTGCCTCCAACCTGGCAGACCTCACTGTTTCAACCCAAGACACCTTCAACCTAATAGAAAAATGGTTCTCAAGTCAACAACTAGTTCTCAACCCCAACAAAACAAAACTACTTACTTTCTCACCCACTAACAAGACTCTTCCCCCCACCTTCTCTATTACATCCTCCAGTGGAATCACTATATCACCAGAAGCTCACACAAAGCTATTAGGTGTTACCATTGATAACTCCTTAAATTTGACACCCATTTCAATCTTACCATCAAAACCGTCAATAAAAGCTTGGCTCTCTCTATAAAGTAAAACACTTTCTCACTCCTCACGCTAAAATTACAATTGCCAGCACACACCTACTATCAACTCTTTTCTATGCCTCCCCCTCTTTACAAACCTAAACAAGACAACCCTTAACAAACTTGCTTCTTGTTACAATCACATAGCTAGATTTGCCACAAATTCCACCTTTAGAACGCACCACTGCACTAACTTGAAGCAACTAGGGTAGTTAGAGTTTTCCAGCCAACTCCATTTCAACCAACTCAAACGGCTCACCAGATACTGTATCACCCAGAGAAAACACCAGCTCTGAAAAACATCATTCACCCCTATATTAACCTGCAATCTTTACGCTCCTCCAATAAGATCTTAGCTCAAACTACCAAAGCCAATAATTCTGCTGGGGATTCTCTATTCTCAAACTTTGTAGGTAAAATGTGGAACTCCCTACCGACCATGCTCACCTCAGAACCCTCACTCCTACAATTCAAAAAAAGCTTAAACCCCATCTCAGTACTCTCTGGCAATGTCCCTGTTCCAAACCTGATTAACCACTATCATTTACCCTTCTCTTACCTCACTATCCTTAACCGCTTTTTAACAAGGCGCCTCGCCTTTGTAACTGAACTATGTTTTTTTTTATATGCTGCTGTTGTTTTTTTTTCCCCAAGATGTGATGTATCTTTATATTGTATTTAGAACTCAACTATCTTCCTTTTTTTGCATTAACAATGTTCATATGTCTGTTATGTACTTGGAGCTTTTCTCCCCGGGCCTCCGCTGAAAATGGACATGTATCCAGTCGGACTCTCCCGGTTAACAAATGTAAAATAAATAAAAAATAAAATAAATAAGCCCAGCTTAGCAAGGTGGTGTGTCTGAAGCTGTATAACTTTGTTTACTCCAGCTAAACGTGTTTGCGCAGCACACACCAGGTCTTAAAATAAAAAAAAAAAAAACACAGGACATGACAGCACTTTGTATATGTAAGCAAGGGGGTGTGTCTGAGGCTGTATAGCCTTATTTACATCACCTAAATGGGGGTGCGCAGTGTGCACCCGGGGTTTAATCCACAAAAATAAAAAAACAAATACAGGAATTGGCAAGTGGAACAAGAAAAAAAAAAGGAAATAGCAGAATAGAGGCACTCAAATACAAGTAATGGAGCTGGCAGGTGGAATGTATCATACTCAGCCAATCACACAGGCAGCATCTGCAGCACACCACTATAAACTATGCAAACACCTTTCAGTCTGGTTTTTCCTCCAAACTCTACACCACTGGTGTACACAGATGGGGAAATTTTATCCGAAAAAACTAACAAAATGTTAAGGGCTTCTGTCGCTGTTATACATCAGTATATGCAAGAGGCTGAGGGTGGTGAAGAGGACAATGTTGACAACTGCCCCAGACTTATGAGGAGGAGGAAAAGAGTGTTCAGGCCCAGGGTAACCTACCAGGGGCTACATGATCTGGACATAGTAGAGCACTAAAGGGTGGACAGGGACATACTGCACCAAATTGTGGAACTGTGCTGGCCTCGACTCATATCCAGAACAAGCAGAGGGGAACCCATCCCAATGGATACCAAGGTACGTGTAGCTCTATGGATACTAGCTACAGGTACTTTCCAAAGACCAACTTGGGATATCATGGGGGTCTCACAGGCATCTGCATCCGGGATACTCCACCAGTTCCTGGATGCCATGTGACCACATGCACAGGAGCACATTAAAATCCCCACCACCTGTGAGGAGAGGACCCACAATATGCATCTCTGCCACCATGTATCAGACTACCTGGAGGTACTGGGTGCCATAGACTGCACACACATCCACATCAAAGCACCACCTGGTGACCGGAGTTGGGTCTACATAAACCACAAGGGATTCCACTCAATCAACTGCCAGGTCATGTGCAATGCCCAGGGCATTATCATGAATGTGTGTGCTGGCTGCTCTGGAAGCTATCATGACACCCACATCTGGCATTACTCACAGCTGCATCAGTGGTTTGCCAGGGGGGACATCCCATATGGCCATTTAGTGGGGGATGCTGGCTATGCACTGGAGCCATGGATGATGACACCCATCATAAATGCACACACACTCGCACAAGAATGACTTTTACACAGTGATATCACAGCAAGTCTGGCAGTGGCAGTATGGCTTTAAACAGTAAGAAGTCCGAAACTACAAATGTATATGCCAGAACAATCTGACCTGTGGTTGATACTATTATGCTTATAGTCTGAAAAATAGAGCACAGCACTATGTTACATGGGACCAAAATGTTAAGCAAATATCAGCACAGTCTGTGCAGATGTGTATCATGTGCAATCATGTCACCCCCCCCATAGTCCCATAGAAATGCAGTAACATGTTCCTAGACTTAAGCAGCATCCAGCTGTCACCCAGAGTGATGGCGCAATAGTAACAGAAAGCAATGGTCAGTAACACCCACAGTCAACTTACTGATGCTATTCCAGGGGTGTCTCCTGCCGGCAGCCTGGAAATATATGATCATCAGAATACACACTACCCTGCTACAGATGGCCTGCATCTGTCACACCTGGCCTACAGGCCTCTGGCAAATGCCTATGCCTTACCCACAGTGCCCTTCAGGGAGTGTCATGGGGTCCATAACACCAACATAACATACCACAAAATGCACGGAAAGACTATACTGGCAACTGCTAGGAGCAAACCTGCCAGCCTCAGGGAGCCAGAAATTGGGACAAAGCCATGCATAATAGGGTGATGAAGGTCCAAAGAGAAGGGCACCTGTGAAATACTGCTCTAATAATGTTATACAGTTGATGGAATGATTTGTAGTAGCATGGAATGTATGATGGGTACGAAATCTGAAACTGCAATGTCAACTGTCAGTATTATCTGACTTCACCCCCAATTGACTTGCAAAACACATTTGCTGGAAAACCACACTTGTTTGTGTAACCAACAAGATATATGAGTTATGGATGGGGACATTCTGTGAAAGTCTGTACAGTCGACAGGCAGGGCTAGGAGTTTAAACATGGGAATGCACTCACTGCAGGCAAGCCTAACCCTGGAAGATGCTGACATGTATGCACCCACAGAACCTTGGGCCACAGCCATGGGGAGTTACACAGCCCTCCCTGATCACTTATCCTATGCAACATCCTGACCCCAACATGTGGCCATCCAAGCAAAATGAGGTGGGCCATACATATATGTGTGACAAATACACACCTCCAGGCTGGTCAAACAATATGACACACACAAGACCCTCCAAGTACAGTCAACTATTGAGAACTGCCCAATGCAAAGTACTGGTAGCTATAGGCAAACATATCTGCCCAGGACCCCCCCCCCCCACATATTCTATCCCCTAAACATCTATCTGGAGTCTGCCTGTCACCCTGATTCTGTCTGACTTATATTACCCAACTGTGGACTGGAAATCAGACCAGGCCAGAACATAAATGCACAGGGATTCCACCATTGTAATATATCACAATGGTGCTGGACCATTTCCACAGCACCAGCAGTCAATTGCTTGTAGGCACACCCCTCAACAGGCTGGATTGTGCAAAAATGCATTGCATTTTGGCCCATAAACTTTGCATGTGCATCATCCATCCTGTATTCTTCTGGTAAATCACTGTGATGATCTGAGGACTTATGTCACAAGGTACTGAAACAATGCATGGGAGTATCAAATGGCATAAATGACAGATGTCTGCTAAAACAACCTCTGTAACACTAGCAACCCATACATTACTGAGAGAAACTGTCACAATCATTGTATGGCCCATTGTTCCCACATTTTAATAAGGTATCTCCTGATATCCTGCACTAACAGGTTGAGAGGTATGGCTGTAGCACAAAGCAAACTGGACTGGAGTACAACAATTCCTGGAATGGAGTCCACCGTGTACTATAGAAGTACGTACTGGGCATGCTCATACACTTAGAGAAATGTCAGTAAGATCTAGGAATGAACAGGCCTTCCCCACCCAGTGCGCTTCCCATTGCCCCACCTTAGCAGTCCTGAAGATGTCTGTCACCATAGAAGTCACTTTTGTTAGGCCCAGCCCCATAAGCTCTGTAGTGTGTGCAATAACTGCATAACACTATAGCACAAATAACTAGTTAGGCTGGAGTTCTAATCTCAGTCCTGGCAAATGAAAAATGTGTGTGTTCACACCTAAAAGCTTTTGGGTCCATTCAAACCCAGTACACTTCCCTTTTCCCTACTTTAGCAGTCTTGCAGATATTAGTCATGTTAGAAGCCCCTTCCATCAGGCCTTAACCTCATAAACTCAATGGCATGTGTGATAACTGCATAGCCTAATAGTGCAAATAACTAGCTAGGTAGGAGTTCTAATCTCAGTCCTGGCAAATGTCAAAGTGTGTGAGTGTGACAGTTGTGTGTGCAAGACTGAGGTAGTTGTGTGTTTGTCTATAGGTGAAGCAGTTTTATGCCATTCCCGCCCACAATACTTCACAGTACCCCACCTTATCAGTCCAGATGATGTCAGTCCCTTATCAGCAACCTTGGCCAGCTATCAGCCCTGCAAGATCAGTAGTGTGTGCGAAAAATGGTTTAACAATATAGTACAAATTACTAGTTTGGCAGGGGGTCTCCTCTTGTATCTGGCAAATGTGTGTGTGGGTATGTATGTTTGTAAGTAGAAGCATTTTGATATGTTTCCCACCCTCTGCCCTACTTTATCCATCCTGCTGATGTCATTCCCCATATCTGCACCTTTGGCCAACTCACAATCCAGTAAGTTATGTAGCGTGCGCGGTAACTGTGTAACACTGTGGTATAAATCGCTAGTTTGGTAGGGGCTCTACTCTCACATCTAGCAAGTGTCTGTTTTTAGGACAACATATTTTGATAAGTTTAACACCCACTGCACTACTTTATCAGTCCTGTTGATGTTATTCCCTTTATAGGTTCACAAGTGTGTAGTAGGTAATGACCCAGGAACTTAACAAACCTAGCACATAGAAGGGCTCAGCCATTGTGCCACCCAAAGTTACATCTCAGTGCTTGTATCAAGTATAGCCACTGCAGTGATCCTTGGGTTGAACTGTCTATTATCCATCCACTCATCAAGATTTCTCTGGAACAGGGTCAGCTAGGTGATCTGCATGACATGTATGGGAAGTGTATTCCAGGGCATGTGCAGTCTCTTGGTGAGGGACCTGTCCCACCAGTATGTTGTGGTGATTGTGGTACTGAGGTAGAGGTCTCTACAGTGTGCGGTGTGGATGGATTTATATGTAGCATTTCTAAACTAGCTGGGTCAGACATGGCTTTGTAAGTCAAGCACAGATAGCTGCTAATTAGGTGATATGACACAGAGAATAGCTTGGGTCTCCTGAGTCTGTCTGTGTAGGATGTGTATTTAATGCCTAGGAACCCCTTTTTGGGGTGCTTCTGTGGCTTCTCCAGCTGTAGCTGGTGTCTAGTGAGGTACATGGCAAATGGGCCATAATACTTGGGGAGTGGTCTAATGAGGGAATAGTAGACAGAGATCATTACCTCTGTCTTCCTGGATGCAAAACTCTTGGTAATGCAATGTGCCATTTAGAATGACTTCCTGACCACAGTGGCAATGTGGTGCTTGAAGGAGAAGTTGCTGTTAACCTGTGTCTCCAGATCTCTTATAATGCCTACAGTGTTCATTGGGCTCCCATTGATGTGGAACGTACTGGGAACTGAGTGGTTTATCAAAGGGGATGGTGATGCATTTTGTAGTGTTAAGCTGCTGGCCATGGTTTCCACACCACTCATTGGTCTCAGTGAGGCCTTTCTGTAGGATGTCTGCATCACTTGTGGAGTTTCTGATAGCTCCCAGCTTGTAGTCCTCTGTGAACTTGGTCAGCCAGAGTTCCTCTGGGTTGGGCTGGACTCCTGAGAAGTAGATGCTAGGCAGGACACTATCCAGTACTGATCCCTGTGGGACTCCACTTGTGACTGCTAATCAGTCTGACTGGGAGTTTGCCACTGTCACACTGTGTGTTCTGTGAATCAATTTGCAAACCACCCACTGATATAAGGGTTGGTGCCTAGTTTGTTGGGTTTATCAATAATCCTTGACTGAGGAATGGTATCAGAAGCCTTGGCCAGATTGAGGTAGGCTGCATGCAGTGCCTTACTGTCATGCACAGCCCTGGTGACTCACTGAAAGATGTAAACCAGGTTGAGCAGCCATGATCTGTCATTCACAAAACCAAACTGTGTGGGGTCCAGAGTTAAGAGATCACCAATATCTTGGTCAATCAGGTCCTTGATTATGCTCCCATACCCGTACATAGTAGACTTGTTAGGCTAAGGACCCAATATTCCCCAGGGTCTGTAGATGCTACCCCTTTATGGAGAGGGATGACTGTAGCAGTGTGCCATTCTGTAAGGGCAAAGCCTGAGGTGAGGCTGTGACTGACCAGGGCACACAGATATGGTGCCAGGTCTCTTGGTATGTCATGTAGAACACTTCCATGGATATGTTGGGGTCCCATGGAAGCTGTATCCTTGCCTGTGGACAATGCAGGTCTAACCTGACCTGCAGTAATGCTGGGTGCCTGGCATTCATCTGCCATTGTGATTGTCCCCTGGGAGGGCAGATAGGGGTAAAGCTGGCACAGACTGTGTTGGCAAGCCTGTGGCAAATATCTGTTGTCTCAGGATAGGAATTAGCATTGTGCAGTAACTCACAGAACTTGTGGTTATTGCTGTGGAGGTTGTTGATATAACTATCAAAGGCTTTGGTGATTGTCATCAGTGTCTGCTGCAATTCTGCCTTCATAGCTGCCTGAAGGTGATACCATGAGGGATCCCAAGTTGTGTTTGAGGCTAATAAGGGGGTTCATCAGTCTTGAGGTGCCACCTTTTTCTGCAACAGTGTCCTCCTTCTGTTGTACACTTTAGTAATGGCAGGGGACCATCACATTGGCTTCCAGTGTTTGTAGGACAGTGTCTGTGTTTTGTTGGCTATGACTAGTACCATGTATCCATGTACATGTTTGTGTATTGCATATGTATATGATGAAACAGTCATGCAGCTATTTCCCATTGGCATGGGTGTAGTGAACTCATCCACCCCTGTTTTTATGACTGCAATGTCAGCATTGGAGAGGTTTTGCAAGGTGGTTACCTTTGTGGGGGGTGTGGGTGAGATGTTGAGCTCCATGTTGATTACATCATGTTTGGATCTGACCAGGTAGGGATTGACAACTGTGGTCAAGCAACAATCCCATATGTAAGTAATCAACACAGGTCAAGGTTGTTTCATCCTTTACTGGGGGTCAGCATGAGATGGTCCAGGGCATTGGAATTGATGAATTCCATGAAGCGTTGGGTCAGTGTACTGGTGCTTGACTACTTTCCCCAGGTGATGGAGGGGTAGTTGAAGTCTCCTACTATGGCAGTGTTGGGTTGGACCTTCATAGATGCCAGGGTGTTGAGGAATGTGCATTGACCATCTAGGGACATAGCTGGGGACCAATAGCAGGCTATGGTGTGGATTGCACTATTCCCCAAAGTCAGTTTTACTGGAAGTACCTCTGATGCATTATGCCGGGATACTAGTCTGGAGGTGTGCATATCCATTATGAATATGGAGACAACACCACCTGTGGAGGTGTAGTATATGTTTTGGTGCTGACAGCTGTAGAATGCATCATAGCCTGTTAGTGCAGGGCTGCTGTCTGCTGCCGTGAACCATCTCTCCATTACAGTACAAATGTCAATGTCCTCCTCTCTGAAGAGTGCTTTGAGGGACTGCATCTTGACAGTTAGATGTCTACTGTTGAGCATCATGACCCTCAGATTGCATACATGTCTAGCTGTTACGGTGGTAATTTGATTTGGAACACTGCCTAATAAGGCACTATAGGGGTGGCAAGACATTTAGCCTGTACCTGGAAACCCAGGCCTGACAGATTTAGGACATCTCTGGCAAGGCATTGAGGTCTGTCAATCATGTTATCCCAAGAAGAGAGATACTGGATCCCCTGAGAATGACATACAACACGTAAGCCAATGTTGCAGTCAATTATCTGTTGATAGTACTGCAGCATCATTCTAGGTGATGGCAGTATACTGCTCAGAGTTACTGTCACACCTGTCTGGACTACATAATCTGAGTGTTCAACCATGTCTCTTGTCATGTACCCCGGAGAGATGTGTCTCAGGTCATCCACACCCACATGGATGATGACAGAGTGAAACTTGTAGATGTTGTAGAGTGGCCTGACTAGGTGTGTCATCTGTTGGATGCTGGGATGTGATAGACAGTTAGCTGTTACCTCCTCCATAATCAACATAGTGAGTGAGACAACAAGTAACAAGAAGGTGCAACCACTTCACTAAAAAAAACAAAACCACAGTCCAGGATCAAGGAATAATTCACAGCTTTTAGTGTATAAATCCTTTAATCGACACTTTTGTCAAAGACTTCATCAGAAATAAAACAAACTAAGACATTTCTACGTATATATCACAGTCAATTAAACAATTTACCTCTAATTAATTACCGTATAAAATTCACTTGAACTCATTTGTAAATGCATCTGTTGAACCACATATATATTTAAAAAATAAATCCATTATTGTAAAAACAAATACCATTTAAAAAAATGTATATGTAAAAAGGCGGGGGGTATAATAAAATATCCACTGAAAGGTTGCTACCATAAATCCCCTTTCTTTTTAACATATATTCTACGAAACTTTAAAAAATATTTAATATTTATTGCATCGTTTAACCCAGGTTTCTGGTCTGCCCTCAACCGGATTTGCCTTCTAGTTTCTCTCTGTTCTAAAAAAAATTTAAAATCATCCCCTCTTAAATCTGTTCTGTCGTTTTCTAAAACTGTAAATAAAAACTTGCTGAAGCCATAACAATCCTGACTATGCTTATATAAAGCATTTTTATTGTCACACTTTTTTATGCTGTATACATTTTCCCTAATTCTGGTATTAAGGTGTCTGGTGGTCATGCCAGCATAAAAATGTTGGCATTTGTTGCATATAGCCACATAAACTACTCCTTGTGTCTTACAGTTAAATACACCTGGCACCCCAATGGTGTAAGTGAGATGTGGAAACTCTACATATGGTCCTTCTGAAATATATCTGCATATATTGCAACCCTGACATTTATACATGCCATTCGGTTTGCTACCAAAAGGAATTACCAAGGATCTAGTGGCTCTACCTTTTTCTAACAAGGCCTTCAAATTGTAATATCTTCTATATACAAACCTAGGTTTGTCCCCTATGGCTTTTGTTAGTTCTTGATTCCCTTGGACAATTTTCCAATTTTTCTCTATGATATTACAAATATTGATGTTGTCTACTGTCATTTGCATATCAAAACTTAATTGTGCTGGTCCAAGATTTTTATTGTTGGTCATTTGGAACTCAGATCTCCTTCTCTTGACTAAAATAGGTGGATATAAATTATCCCTCTTCTCCATTACTTTCTTTGCTTCATCTCTCAAAAAACTTTCATCATACTCTCTATGAAGAAACAGATTTACAATGAATTCAAATTCTTTTTCCAGTAGGTGATCCTCACTGGTCATCCTACTGGCTCTAATAAACTGTCCTTTTGGTATGTGTTTTTAATAAATTTTGGGTGTAAACTCGAGGAAGGGAAATAACTATTCCTGAATGTTTCTTTCCTAAATATTCTGCTTGTAAATTTCTTGTTCAAGTAATCCCATTCCAAACTGACGTCTAAATAATTTACACATCCACCTATACATCCTTTAACAAATTTTTAAAAATCAGATGCTTCATTTAATTCACTGACAAACAATTCAACCATAGCAACAGTTCCTTCTATAATAAAAACTATATCATCTATGAATCTTTTGTAATACAAAATATTATATTTCATACAGAATGATTTTAACACAGCCTGTTCCCACCATCCCATGACAATGTTTGCAAAAGAGGGGCCAACAGGAGTACCCATCACTACCCCTCTTATTTGTTTGTAATATTGTCTATTAAACAAAAAATAATGGTTGTCTAAAAGTACATTGAGCAGTTCACAATAAAAATTAATACTAGAACTGGGTATGTTGGTACTATGGTTCAAATAGTCTCAGACAAACTCAGTGCCAGCATCCTGTGGGATAGATGTATATAAAGAAACTACATCTAATGTAAACATAACATGTACCTTGGGATCAAGCCTACAAGCATCACTGAAAATTCTCATGCTGTCCAAAAAATCCCAGGAATATTTTAGGTAAGAATCCAATTTTTTGACTAAAGGATTGAGCAGTTCATCTACCAAGAGGGAAATACCCTCTGTAACATAACTGAGTGCTGAAATGATAGGTCTGAATGGTGGGTCATTTAAACTTTTATGTGTTTTAGGAATGACAAACATAACACCTATTCTCGGATTTTCAATATTACAAAAATTGTACATTGTCTGATGTAAATCATTATTCATGAGACTGTCGTACAAAAACGTAGAAATAAATCTATAACATTTAAAAATATCCTGAACTTTAACTTTCCTGCACTCATCAGTGTTGTCTAACATACTTTCCATTTTCTTGATGTAATTCCTTTGATCCATGACCACCAACATTCCCTCTTTATCACTTTTTATAATTCTAAGCTCTTTGTTGTTGGATAATTCTTTCATGGTTGCCCTCATCCTGGAGTCTAAATTGTCATAATATCCCTACCTTGTGTTGACATTGCCATGTAATAGTTCCCTCAGTTCATTTTCACATGAAACTTTAAACACTTTCAGAGTATGTAACAATGCTGAATTATAACATGAAGGTTTTACAAACAATGAATCACAACATGTAACATTTTTCAGAATGTAACTCAGATTCAGTTTTCTAGTATATTTTTTCAGAGACAAAATAGTGTCCATAATTTCAGCCCTTTTAGCAGGTACAAAATTCAAACCTAGATTTAATAGGTGAATATGCTCATATTTCAGCTGAACACTAGATAAATTTAAAATGTCATTTTCTAACCTGCTTTTGTTCAATCATTGTCCGTTGATGAATCTGAAGCCAACCTCCCTTTCTTCCGGGTCGTCATCAGCTTTGCTTTCAGCAATCTCTGCTCTTTCTCTGGTGCTGAAAAAATTTTAGATTTAGCTCACAGTTCTTTTTCAGACATGTTGAAATTCAGACAGTTGTTTGAAACATTGTTCATTATATTTACTGTCTCCTGTTCAGAAACGCTGTCTCTCAGAGCCCCATCGTAGTTCCTTGTGTTTCCTGCAAAGGAATATGTCACTTCTGTTGCCTGAGTCGACTTGCTTCTCTGAATGGTCTTAAAGTGGACTGCCCCGATCCTGGTTGTTTAGGAGCACCAAAAGGAATTTTTTTTCTTGCCGAAATTAGTAAAGGTTGCATAAGCTGTGCCCATATTATACGATGCTAAATCTCGATCTAGCTTGTTATTCTTCCTTTGAATCAAGATTCTTTCATGCTGCTCTACATCATCCAGAAGCAAAGCGTGTTCAGTTCTCTCAATGAAAACAAACTTGAACTTGATTTCAATAAACTGTTCTACCTTTACAATGTTTTCCTTAAGTCCCTCATACTGCCCCTGTTACGTTCTATGAGCAGTTTCAAAAAATCAGTGCCAGCATTATTGAAATACTCTGTTAGTTTAAACAAAAATGGGTCTTTGTCAGTGACTCCGTTTGGACATTTAAAAAATCTCAGGCCCTTAGACACTATGCCCAGTTCAATACACTTGACAAAGTATTTGTTTTCAATATCCATACTTTTGTATTTTTAAAGCAGTTTGTTTAAATTTTTACATTGTTCTCTGTACGCAGTCATTTTATCTGGATCTATTGACCGCTTAGTGTTGGTGAAAGGGTCATCACTATTGTCTAAAACTGCTGCAATGTTAACATAAGTTAGAGATGGCTTTTCAGCCCTATCTTCTGACATACATTTGTTTTTAGTCACCAAACTGCTGGAACCTTTGGTATTAACTTCTATTACAGTCTCTGCATCATCATCCAACCCAAGACAAACCAAGTCATTCTTTGACAGTTTTTTTGCCAACAACTGTAAAGACCTTTGTATATCTCCCAAAGTTTTCAGTAGCAATTGTGTCACATTAGGCTAAGAAGTACCAGGAATGTTGTATACACTTAAATCCATCAAGGAATCTCCTTATGACCCAGCCATGGTAGCACAAAACTCACAAATAACAAGTAACAAGAAGGTGCAACCACTTCACTAAAAAAAAGCAAAACCACAGTCCAGGATCAAGGAATAATTCACAGCGTTTAGCATATAAATCCTTTAATCGCTGCTTTCTTCAAAGACTTCATCAGAAATAAAACAAACTTCATTTCTACTTATATATCACAGTCAATTAAACAATTTACCTCATTAATTAATTACCATATAAAATTCACTTGAACTCATTTGTAAATGCATCTGTTGAACCACATATATACTTAAAAAGTAAATCTATTATTCCAAAAACAAATACCATTTAAAAAACAATGTATATGTAAAAAAGGGGGTGTAATAAAATATCCACTGAAAGGTTGCTACCCTAAATCCCCTTTCTTTTAACATATATTCTACGATACTTTAAAAAAACATTTAATATTTATTGTATCGTTTAACTCAGGTTTCATGTCTTAGTTTGTTTAATTTCTGATGAAGTCATTGACGAAAGCGGCGATTAAAGGATTTATACGCTAAAAGCTGTGAATTATTCCTTGATCCTGGACTGTGGTTTTGCTTTTTTTATAGTGAGTGAGACATCTGTGTGCCACAGTACTGAGTCATCCATGATCACTGTATTGTGCAAGGTTGTCAGCCTTAGGAGCTTAGTTAGGTTGAGGGGCACACTGTGTAGGTGATATATGTGTCCTTTGGCAAGTGCTATGTCATGGTGTCTGAGTGGGTGTCTGTCTTGTTGGTCTGTGCTGTTTGTGTAAATGTCCATTGAGTGGGCTTTGAAGGTGCATGGGTGGCTTTTCAATGTATGTCAGGGCTGTCATAATGGGTGTTGTGGTGAGCTATGTGGTCCACATGCTGTGGTACTGGTGTTGATCTTATCCTCTTTACCAGCTAGTGCAGCCTTTGCTGGAGAGTGCATATTTCCACATTTGGTGATATAAGGGTAACTCTCACTGGCCTGAGTGCTTGGAGTTTAGAGGAGATGGTTGTCTGTGTACATGAGGCAATTGAAACAGTGCCTCAGCATGGACAAGTGCACCAGGTTAATGGGTGAAAGCACAGAAAACCGCACTTCAATCATGCCAGGAGGGGTGATCATAAGTAGTAAGTACTGGGGCTAATTCCATGATGAATGAGTACTGCTGATGGCTCCCAGGTGTGATACACTTATTGATACAATAACCTGTTGAAGTGCAAAGCTATAATGCTATTTGACCTGCAAAACAGAAAGAACTAGCAAGATGTATGGGAGAAACTGAAAGCAGACTTCATGCCACCTGTAATACTTTACCTCAGCTGTGCAGTTATCAGCACCTTTGGCCAGGTGTAAGTCCAGTAAGCTCTGTAGCATATGCAGTAACTGCATAACACTATAGTGCAAATAACTGGATAGGCAGGGGTTCTAATCTCAATAATGCCAAGTGTGTGTGTGTGTGTGTGTGTGTGTGTGTGTGTGTGTGTGTGTGTGTGTGTGTGTGTGAGAATGATGTACTGTGTGGGTTATACCATTTTGACTTGTGTACCACCCTTTACACTTCCCCTCACTCCAATTTAGTAGTCCTGTTGATGTCATTCACCTTAGAAGTACATGTGGACAAGGTGATATTGTATAAGCTCTGTGGCACATTTGATAACTGCGTAACACTATAGTACACATAACTAAATAGGCAGTCATTCTATTCCCAATGCTGGCAACTGTGTATATATGTGTGTGTGTGTGTGTGTGTGTGTGTGTGTGTGTGTGTGTGTGTGTGTGTGTGTGTGTGTGTGTGTGTGTGTGTGTGTGAGTGCGTGAATCGTGTAATGTGTGGGTTATACAATTTCTGATTTGTGTACCACCCTTTACACTTCCCCTCACACGGATTTAGTAGCCCTGTTGATGTCATTCACCTTAGAAGTACCTTTGGACTAGGTGAAATTGTATAAGCTCTGTGACATGTCTGAGCATGTCTGCTAACTGCATAATGCCATAATACAAATAACTAGATAGGCAGAAATTCTCATCTCAATACTGGCAACTGTTTGTTTGTGTGTGTGTGTGTGTGTGTGTGTGTGTGTGTGTGTGTGTGTGTGTGTGTGAGAATCATGTACTGTGAAGGCTATACCATTTTGAGCTGTGTAGCACCATACTCATCCTAATTTAGTAGTCCTGTTGATGTCATTAACCTTACAAGTACCTTTAGATGAGATGAAGTTGTGTAAGCTCTGTGGCACATCTGATAGCTACATAACACTATAGTAGACACAACTAGATAGGTAGTTCTAATCTCAATACTGGTGTGTGTGTGTGTGTGTGTGTGTGTGTGTGTGTGTGTGTGTGTGTGTGTGTGTGTGTGTGTGTGTGTGTGTGCGTGTGTGTGTGTGTGGATCATGTCTTGTGTGGCTAATACCATTTTGATGTGTGTACCATACATGGCAGGTGACCACCTCCAGATGCCATTAAGTTATATAGTGTGGTAATGGCATCTGCCTCACATGCAGCATGTCAAACCATTGTACAGGCCATACCAGTCCTCTGTATAGATGTGTCTGGAACATCCAGATGTTTGGAACCTATTAGTGCTCTGTCTGCCTTAAGAATGCCCATGTATGTAATATAGTTGCCAAATAGGCCACAGTGAGTGTTCTAACACATATGGCAGCATCAGGTGTCATACCTGACTGAAACAGCATACTGGCACAACATCTGTTACCCTCATATTTCTAGGTGCAAAATATGAGTCTAGATGCTTGGTTTTACAAGTGAATTGTTCATGTCATGGGTCACATTAAAGGCTGTGAAAGATATGGACTGACATATTGTGGTCTCAGTCAGTATATATCAGAAAAAATGGCATCTTAACAGGTGTGTGTATACATTTTATATCTACTGTATAACAGTAATGTTTCACACATGCCCCTACCTTAGTCATTTTGTCCAACACATTTTGCAAGAGTCTGTCCAGACATCTTGAACTGACAGGTTGTGAGGTATGCTACAGGAATGTTACATTATTTTCAGATAGGCCCTTGTGGTGACCACTGTGATGCAATACAATTAACCCCACCACAAGTGAACATGCGCATAAAGCAATATGGCTATTAGTCATAGTCGTGTGCATGGTAACTTGCATGCCCTCCATATGCCTGAGGTGTTTCCAAAGTACAACTGAAGAATTCAATAATCACCAGCTTCAAGCTGCTGTCCCATATGCAGACCAGAATGACATATGTAGTTGTGGGAGAGAGGTATTGTCAGCAGACTCACATGTGCACCTGGTAAAGGATGGATGCAGCATGTCTGCACATTTACAGTACAACACTCAATACTACACAATTTGCTGTCCGTCACCATAGATTTGCACTTCTGTGCATTAGAAATCCCCATCCACAACTGCAATCTGACCTGGCACATGCATGTAGATACTATACAGATGCAAGTATGTCTCATACAGTATTCTACTAATTCCCACTGCACCTTACCTGCATACTCCTTGTCCATTGTGTGAGTGCCACCCACCTCCAGCAAGTGAGACTTTGTACCCTGGTGTCGTACTGTGATGGGTGTCCCAAGCTTGGCAAGGAGCTCCTCATTTGGTGTCAGTGGAGGTTGCATGGCTGGGCTCCCACCTGTGGTTGTGGGGTCCCTGGCCACAGCAGCAGCCCTTTGCCAGGCATGGCATATGAGGTTGGTGGCATGATGCCACACCTGCTCATATGTAAGTGCGTGCAGGCCCACCTAATTTACCCTGTGTACAGGATCATCCCACAGGGTGCTCCTCTCCTGCAGATGTTGCTGGCCTCAGCCAAACAGTACTGTGTGGTTCTTTATTATGGCTTCCATTATCAGGTTGCATTCCGCTGGTGAAAAGGTCTCCCGCCTGTGATGTGACATTGCACCTGGTAGACACTAACAGGGAAACACATCACAGGACCCCATACATTTGGCAACAGTATGTCCAGTACCTGCACATGTACCTTGAATACCAGTAGCCAACACTCACAACCATACCAGTAGCCACCACTCACAACCACACCATGCCCCTGTAACCTATCAGCACGGTATCAGCTTGCATTGCACTCCTGGTCCTGATGAGTCATATTGCCCGCAGTGAGGGCAAGTTTTTTTGCATAATCTGTCATTCCTCACTCAGGTCTGTGTAAATGGATGACATTATCCATCTTCCATGAGGATTGTGTGTGGATGGTGCTGTGGCTTGGTGTGACTACAGTGTGTAATGCAGCTGGAAGCACATGCCTGAATTCATGTAGGATGCAGACAGGGATGATATGATGTCCCATGGATACTTACATTTGTTGCCTTTCAGTAGGCAATATGTACCACTGAGCAAGGACAATGTTGGCAAACACCGTGGCACAACAAACACCCATCGCACCCATTTTACTACATTTGAGGGTCAGTTTTTCAAGCAGACACAAGGTGTTGTGATGGGTGCTTGTTGTGCCCCGGTGTTTTCCAACATTGTCCTTGCTCAGTGGGAAGATCTGTTTATTATGGATTTAGAGTACAAACAGATGTGGGTCCTATACGGTTGTTATTTAGATGACTTGGCCCTTTTTTGGACAGGTAGTGATACAGACTTGTATAGATTTTTCACATACATCAACAGTACTACAGAATTTTTGAAATTCACTATGGTCAAAGATTTCTATCAGTTAAACTACTTGGATATTACAATTAAGAAAGACCATAACAGGAAGGTTTTTACATCTCATTTGTACAGGAAGCACACTTACTCCAACTCTTTGCTACATTTTCAGAGTTGGCATCCTTTCCAGCTGAAGAAATCCCTTGTTAAAGGGCAATATGTTACATTAGCAAGGATGATTTCGGAGGAAGCAGATTTTATGACTGAATGTAACATTTTGCAGGACATGTTGGAAAAAAGGGGATACCCTTCTGTCTTTATTAGCAGTATATTCAATAAGGTTTTGAACAAAAGACAGCAAGGGATATACAAAGTTTTACTTTCATCTGGTCTCTCTAAGAGGGTTGAGGATGAATGTGTCAATGAAAGTTGATTTACTAGGGCATTGATTCTTACCTACACTTTGGATTTTCTTGACATCAAACAAGTAATTAAAAATATTATGGTGCATTTTTAATTTTGATAACGAAGTCTCTTGTAAATTTGGTACACAACCTTTAATTGTTTACAAAAGGGATGTATCTTTAAAGGGACTGATTAAGAGAAAAATGTATAAATCAGCTACAACTGGTAACACTAAATGTGGTAGATGTGTGCAGTGTCCTTACATTTTATTAAGGAAGTTAAATTAGTAGGGAGAGGTTTTGGCATTAATTTACCCAAGAAAAAATATTATTGTTATTCCAAAGGTGTGGTTAATATCGCAGTGTGTGATTCCTGTTATAGTTTCTATATAGGTAAAACTAAAAGAGCTTTTAAACAAAGAATTTACCAACATCTTTATGACATAAAACAGCATAATGAGGGTAACGCTCTTTACAAGCACATCAAGAAGTTCCCCGCACACTCTTTTAAATTTGGGGCTATTGACCATGTGGACTTGG
Organism: Protopterus annectens; assembly: GCF_019279795.1. Lineage (NCBI taxonomy): Eukaryota > Metazoa > Chordata > Ceratodontiformes > Protopteridae > Protopterus > Protopterus annectens. The sequence goes on along the minus strand of NC_056733.1, from coordinate 592,470,193 downwards.
GTCCCAGGGGGGACCTTCTGATCTATATCTTGAGTTTTTGGAACTCAAGTGGCAGATCAGAACTAATGTGTGAATTGCACCTGGGCTCAATGATAGGTTGTCCCGTGGGCCCCTGTTAAGACTGAAATCCATGTATTATTTTTAATTTTGTTTATTTTGCATATGTATGAACATTTACACATGTATTTATGTATTTATATGTTATATGTTTATACATATACACTTGTAAATATTGTATTTATTATTTTTGGAGAGATTTGGTGCTATGTCATTTATGCTTAGTGGTTAGGTTTTGGTAATGTATTTAGTGAAGAGGAAATGATGTCAACATTTGCGGTGTTTTTCTAACTAATGACATGTTAGATGTGGTTTTAAAATGAAAATTTACTGGGTATTTGGTCATTCTGAAGAAGTCTATTGATGAAAGCACGCTCAATTAAATTTTATTTTTTTCTATTAAGTGTGTGGTGTGTGCTTTTGGTACTGCCTTCCGGTGCATAACTTCTAGTTTTTGTCTTTGGACTTGGATTTACTATACCCAAGGGTGACAGACTGGCAATTGCAGCAGATGTCAATTGGCATGTTGTTGAAGGGAACAGAGGGGATGGGGAATTGATGGCTATGTATGGTGTTAAAAGGAGTGGAGACAGTGAGATGGTAGTGGAGTTTGCAAAAAGGATGGACATGGCTGTGGTTAATACATACTATAACACAAGTGAGGAGCATAGGGTGACATACAAGAGTGGATTAAGATGCACACAGGTGGAATATAGCCAATGTGGGAGGGCCAGTTTGAAGGAGATTGGAGACTGTAAAGTGGTGAAAGAGGAAAGTGTATTTAGGCAGCAGAGAATGTTGGTATGTGAGATGATGGTGATCGAGATGAGGAAGAGTGTGGGGCAACACCAAGGATCAAATGGTGTGAATTGGAAAAGTGTGCTTGTGAGGTGGAGTTCAGGGAAGAGTTGAGACAGGCACTGGGTGGCAGTGACAATCTAACAAATATCTGGTTAAGTACAATAGAGTTGGTAAGGGAGACAGCTAGATGGGTGCTTGGGGTGACATGTGGATGGAGGAAGCAGTACAAGGACACCTGTTGGTGGACTTAGGAAGTACTAGACAGTATACAGAGACAGAGGTTGTGGAAGAAGCAGTGGGATTGTCAGAGAGATGAGGAAAGTAGGCAGGAGTATGAGGAGATGATCTACATGGCAAAGAGAGAGGTGGCAAAGGCTGAGGATGGGCATATGAAGAGTTCAATGACAGGTTGGACACTAAGGAGGGATGAAAGGAATTGTACCAATTGGCTGGACAGATGCACAGGAATGGCTGGACAGCTAGGAATGATGTGCAGCAGATAAGGGTGATAAAGGATGATGACGTATATGTACTCACAAGTGAGGATAATTTGTTGAGCACATGGACAGTGCATTTTTGAGAGGTTGATGAATGAAGAGAATAAAACAGAGAAGGTTGGATGATGTGGGTATGGTGAATCAGGAAGTGCAATGGCTTAACAAGGAGGATGTAAGGATAGCTATGAAGAGGGTGAATACTGGAAAACCTGTTGATCCACATTACATGCCTGTGGAAGCATGGGGTTGTTTAGGGGAAATGGCAGTGGTGTGTTAGCCAGACTGTTTACTGATATCTTGGGAAGTGTGAGGTTGCATGAGGAGTGGAGAGAAAGTGCTTGGGTACGGTGTTAAGAATGATGTTTATGTGCAGAGCTATGATAACTACAGAGGGATAACATTGATCAGTCAGAGCATGAAGTTATGGATAAGAGTAGTGGAAGCTAGGTTACCCAGGGAGGTGAGGAGTACTGGTCAGCAGTATGGTGTCATGTGTGGAAAGGGCACTACCAATGTGATGTTTGCTCTGAGACTGTTACTGGTGGAATTCAGAGAAGGTCAGGAGTTGCCTTTCTGATTTACAATGGTGATGGACAGGTTGACAGACAAGATCATACGGGAGTCCCCATTGACTATGTTGTTTGTAGATGACATTGTGATCTGTACTGAAAGTAGGGAACAGCTTTTGGAGACCCTGAAGAGGTGGACATATTCTCTAGAGAGGAGAGGAATGACGGTCAGCAGCACTAGGGCAGAATATCTGTATGTGAATGAGAGGGAGGATAGCGGAATGTTGAGGATGCATGGAGTACAGTTGGCAAAGGTGGATATGTTCAAATGATTGGGATCAACATTTCAAAGCAATGAGGACTATAGAGGAGAGGTGTAAAAGAGAGTACAGGCAGGATTGAGAGGGTGGAGAAGAGTGTCAGGAGTGATATGTGACAGAGAAGTACCAGTAAACATGATATGTAAGGTCTACAAGAGTGTAGTGAGACCACCTATGTTATATGGGTTGGAGACAATGGCATTGACAAAAAGGCAAGGGTCAAAGCTGCACATGGCAGAGTTACAGATGTTATGATTTGCACTGGGTGTGACATGGGTGCACAGCTTTAGCAATGTGTATATGACAGGCCATGTTGGACAGATATGAGACAGTGTTGGAGAGGCAGCATTACATCAATTTGGGTATGTGCTGAGGAGGGGTGCTGAGTATATTGTGAAAAGGATGGTAAGGATGTAGCTGCCAGGTAAGAGGAAGACTGGAAGCCCTCAGACAAAGTTTCTGGATGTGATGAGAGAGGACATGCAGGTGGTTGGTGTGAGACAGCAGGATTCAGAGGACAGGCAGAAATGGCAACAGATGATCCATGTGGCAATCCTGAATGGGAAACACCAGTGGACAATGAAGGGGGATGCTGTAATGTCAGTCTTCACAGATTTGGCAAGGATTTGACTGACATAAATCAACTCTATGGGTAAATGACTACAAATATGAGGCACACATATGGTCAGTGTGCAGAACACTGGACAGTTGAATAGTATGAGCTCAGTATATAGCACGCAGTTCAACACACACATTTGCAGCAGTCCTTTACTCTGCACATGCTCTGTATAGTTATCTTATATTTACAAGACAAAATGTGTATCATATTTATATGCACAGGTAAAATATGGATATATACAACATCCCAGTAGCTAGCCTAGTCATTACAGACAGAGCCACATATTATGGCCATCAGTGCTGTTCAGCAGTACATCAGTACAGCAAGTCTTGTTGAGACATATGCTTTCAAACCCCTATTTTCCATTATTACAGACCACCTACTGCATTCAGTTACATGCTTGCTTGTTTCACGTAACTTTTTTTTTGGATATTTCACAGATGTATCCTTTCTTATTTTTTTTCTCACACTACTTCAGCTTTGCACTGATGGACTGTCTGTGACAGAGGTTGTTTGAATAGATGGAAACTTGTCTTTTGTAGGTAATGCTCATGACCATGTGATGGCCTGAGCACCAATTGGTGTTCCCCGGTTGCTGATTACATGCAGGGCAGCTGTGTAGTTATTCCATTAGCCAATGTCATGTTAACACAGTCCTATAACTGAGTACTCCATGTGGGCATTGGCCCTTTCCCTTACCTGTGAGGAAGAGATCCTGGAGGTGCGTGAGCTAATACCTCTTAGAACAAGACCTTTGGAGACAAGCCAACTAAATGGTGGGGAAGATTCAAGACTTAGGGGAAGAATATGAGTATTGCTGTTATATGTTTTGAATACTGCTTGTTTAACAGGGTTTGTCTGAACATGCTACTTCTACATGGGCTTCAGTCTGACAAAGTTCTGTGTCTGCATAGCTCTCGACTGTAGGGCTATCCACATAATGGCCAGAGGTTTATCTGTTATGTTTGGTCTGTTCCCCAGACAGGTGTTGTCCTTGGCAAATCAGTAACATACTCTGGTGATTGGAATCAGTACATGCCAACATCCATTTGTGTTTCAGATTTTATATCCCTCAGAAAAGATATGTTACAACAAACCCTATAACACCAGCAATTTTCTCAGTGTATAACAGCAATATTTCAAGTATGGCCATGTTTTTGGGCATCAGTCCCAAATTATGTCAGGTTT